>NC_069728.1:13516235-13522928 GCF_027358585.1 Pangasianodon hypophthalmus | reverse complement strand
TTTCTTCTCTCCCTTCTCTTCTCTCATTTTCAGTTCCTTTCCATTTCATTTCCTTTACTATCTTATTTTATTGTTTCTTCTCTTCTCTTCTCTTCTCTTCCATTTCATTTCCTGTCTTTTCTTCTTTGTTTTCATTTTTCTTCTTTAGATTTCTCTTCTGTTCTCTTCTCTAGTTTCTTTTCTTCTTCTGTTCTTTCCTCTTCAGCTTGAGCGAGCACACTTGAGCGTGAAGGCTCAGACACTAACGAGCCGTGAGTTTTAATGCTTCAATATGCACAGAGTTATGCTGCATATGGTGCGTGTGTTAGCGTAATGTCTCTGAATTTTAATGCTTGCTGATTGGCTGTAAACAAGCTGGAGTGAAAGAGGCAGCCGCAACAGGCACAGCTAAAAGTGAATCTGATAATGGTGGAGTGTGAGATGATGCTAGTGTTTAGATGTGAACAACGAGTGAGAGACAGACAGAGCGAAAGAGCTAATTCGTGGGTTTGGGATGGGATGTGGAAGCTCATGCGTGGGTTTGGATGGGTGTGTGTGTGTGTGTGCACGTGTGTGAAAGAAAAGGCTCATGTGTGCTCATGTGTGTGTGAGCGTTCAATGAGACAAAGAGCTTATTGAACCATGGCAGGTTTTTGCTCCATTGCTTTCAGCCATTTTAAAAGCCATGTTTCAGTGTGGCTACTCTGCTAATCACATTACTGCAGCCAACACACATGCATACACACACACACACACAATCCGATTAGTGTTATTTATCATCAATCATGAACCTGAATGTTTAGAGCCACCTCACTTTGTGTAACAGACAGACATAAAGATGGATGGATTGATGGATAGATAGAAACACAGGCAGACAGACAGACAGAAAGACAGACAGGCAGGCAGACAGACAGACAGATAGAACCTGTGTCACTGTTAAAAAAAAAAAAAAAAAAAAAAGCTGTTTTTTCTCATGCTGCTGTTCAATAAATCATCAGTGCATTATTTATGATGTGTACTCATCCTTGACATGAGTTGTTCAAAGGCTTACTCTGCCACAAAAATTCAATTAACAGCTATTAAAACATAGAAATGTCTGCATTACGAATTTTGCATTTGTAAGTAAACAGCAGGTTAAATGAGAAATAATAAATTTACATTAATTTATGATTTATTGTTCTATTAAAAGAAAGAAAGCAATATGACCTTTACTGTATATATGTGTACAGTACAGTGGGATTGCTTTCTTCACATATCCCAGAGTGAAAGGATCTGGGGTCAGGACACAGGGTCGGATGTGGTGCAGCTTTGGGGCACTTGAGGATTAAGAGACTCATGCAAGAACTCAAAAGTGGCAGCTTGGTAATGCTGGGACTTGACCTGTGAACCTTTCAATCAATAGATCTGAATCTTAACCGCTGAGCCTTCAGCGCTATGAAACATTTCAAACCTTTTTTTTCAAACTTATAGCAGATATTCTCATAAAATATCAAACTTCACACATAAGAGGAGGCTGTGTTGGGTGAATCTTTTTTTTCCACACTGAACACCACAAGTTTTGCATTATTTCTGGCCTTTTCTATAATATTTACATTGATTTATAAATGATGATGCTCAAATGATAGATAATTTTCTCGAGATCTAATCAATCTGAATTTGTTATAACTGAGCAAAAGGTAAAGGTTATCGAGGTCAAGCAAGGAAAATTTTTAGTTGATAGAGAATGGAGAAACTAATCAGCGATAGGATTAGACATGGAACAATCAAGTATAGCCACAGAAGATTAGGCAAGTGTCAGGACTACACTACCCATCAGCCCCTGCACATCACAAAATCACATGCATCTGAGTCACTTTAATGTCTAATAAGCCCCGGGAATTAACATCTGTCTTTGGAGGTAATCATTGTCTCACATTCATTTCAAGTTCTTGTTTTTTTTTAGTTCATGGTCTTAGTGTTTGTTTTTGTGTTGCACCGATTAACCCATATCTGCATTTGCATCCGCCTCTAAATCCAATCCCTGGCAGCAAGTTGTAGCTAAGCTAGCTAGTGACATACTGTAACTACTTATTGGCTAGCTGCCATTTCAATGGGATGACTACTAATTGTTTATGTAAACTTTATTTCATTACATTATCACATTTGAAGGTGATGAATGAGCAGATGTACTCAATGAGAAATCAACTTGCATATGATGAGATATAGAGAACTTGCTAATGTGTGTGTGTGTCTGTGTATAATTCTATATATATATATAGAAGCTGGAACATCAGCTTCTGAATCCTGCCTCCTTTTGCACTACACACTGCTGGCTTGGTTACTACATGGTGTCCCAAAGTCTCCATACAGAGGGGAAATTAACACTTTTTAGCAAAATGTCTTCCACAATATCACAACAAGCTGATATACTGTACTGACAGACTGACTATACTGTGAAAACAAATGCTTGAGTTAAAGGACCATGGTGTAACTCTTGGCACTAAATCCCATTTAAGTAAGATTAAAAAAAGGCTAATTATCATTTGCTAATGCTGACTGATGGGTAACATTGTGGCACAGAGGGCAACATTGCTTTCTTACAGCTCCAGAGTTGGTGGTTTGATCCAGAGCTTTGATTACAGTCTCTGTCAAGTTTCTGTACATGTTCTGCTCATGTCCATGAGGGTTTCTTCCAGGTTCTCTCTTTTCCTCCCACTGGGGGGTCAGTCTAAATTGTCCCTAGGTGTGAATGAGTGTGTGAATATCTATGTAATGCCCTCAAATGCACTGGTATCTCATTCTATTATTCACAACCAGGATAAGCTCCTGATCCACTCCATCCCTGACCAGGATAAAGCAGTCACTGAAGATGAATGAATGAATAACTCAACTTGAGGCTGATATTTATGCATGCCCTTTATAACTTCTAGATCTTGTTCTAATCTTACTAACAGTGGGAGAATTTTCACATTGGCATGTGCAGCAGTGTTGTAAATGCATTCCTCCTGTGTTGATCAGTAGCTAGCAAGGTAAAAGCAATTTGACCAAAACTAGTGGACTAGCATACGAATATGTTTTTGATAGAGACTTCTAAGCAATTCTGTAAGTTGCTCTGGATAATGGTGTCTGCTAAATACTGTAACTGTAAACCAAACTATATGCTCACTTAAATGTTATCTATCCATATTATTCAGAAAAAAAACATGCTACCATTTAACCAGAAACAAACGAGTGTAATGAATCCTTGCTCAATGCATTAAGCTCCTTCTTTTTTTTTTCTCCTTTCAGTAACTGCTTTAACATGGTCAGGGTCACTATGGTTTAATTACTAATTTTAGGAAATAAAACCAATTAAGTTCCTTAGAAAATATGGTGAGCAGGTTCAAAGAAAAATACTGACTGCAGGAGCAGTCAGGATTGGTCAGAATTCATAAGGGAAAGGGAATAAAAAGGGGGAAACTAGTGGACTAGCATGATGATATGTTTTAGCTAGAGACTACAAAGCATTTCTGTAATTTGCTCTGGATAATGGTGTCTGCTAAATGCTGTAAATGTAAATGTAAATGTAAACCCAACTACGCTCTCTCACTTAAATTTTTTCTGTCCATATTATCCAGAAAATGCTTCAATTTAGCCAGAAACAGATCATAAAGTGAGATTGATAGGACATTTTAAAGTTATTTTGCCCTATAATTAAACTGGTTTCAGCCAGCTTGCAGGTAGAGATAGAATAATGGCTTTCAAAATCAAGCAGCAGCTCTCTTACCTCACTCTCTAAATCAACACCAATAATCTCGCCTGTCTCACACACAGCCAATGCCCCTTATAAACTTCAGTGCCATGAATCTAATCACCATCAGATGGAAGAAGGAAGTAATCAACAGAAATATGTGCCAGTGCCCTGCAAAGACAAACAAGCAATGAGTGTGTGAGGAAAAAAAAAAAAAACCCCAAAAAAACAAAGACATGTTTATGTGATGTAACATCCCTACCACAGATGAAATCATTTACTTTGATTCACAGGACTTGTAGGCTTTCAGTTCCTCGATTCTCTGCGTAATCCAGTGATGTAGTGAAGTATTTCCACACTGATCTGAAGGCCAGAACTGTAAAATGGCAGTGTGAGAGGTTTTCATGTTTGCTTAGGAGGTCAGATATGAAGCTTGCAAGACAAAGAATGGCCATGTTGATTGACATGCAAGTGTAATAGATGCTCACTCGATGCATTTAGAAGCTTCATTTATTCATCTTTTAGTAACTGGTTTAATCTGGTCAGGGCTGGTTTAAATAACTAATTTTGGGAAATAAGTTCTTCAGAAAATATGGTAGGCAAATACAAACAAAAATAATAACTACAGGAGAGGTCACGTTCACTATAAAAAATTCACCACCAAGTTGCCAGAAGGTACACGCCCACATATTTTGAACTTCTTCATCTGTTATCCCACTCATTTCCTGTGTTTGTGCACACCTGTTTTCAGTTTCTCCCTTGATTAGTGTCTCTATATAGGTTCTGTGTTTTCTCACATTAGTGGCTTGGCAGCTGTTGGTGTTGCTGTTTCCTATCTAATGCTACATGCTGTGTCCTTCTTTTGCACCCCAGTTCTTGATTTGCTCAGATTTTGATTCTTGTCTTGACCTTGGTTAGTTTCCTGGTGCTTTTCTTCAATAAAGAAAAGCCTGCACTTGCGTCCATATCTGAGTCATGACAGGAGAGGACAGGATTGGTCAGAATTCAGTTAGGAATAACACAAAAGAAAAAAAAATCCCATGCACTCCTAGATGCACTTTGATTTATACTTTGTCCCAAATCCAGAGACTAATTTGCATTTGCAATCTGATTTAATTACTTTGAAAATTGCAAAAAGTGTGTTACAAGAAAGTTAAAAAAAAGTGTAAAGTTGGGGAAAGAAACCATAAATAAGATTGAGTTCAAATAGAGTCATTGAGTTCATTGAGTCCTAGAAAAGCAAAATGTGCCACAAGTATGCATAATTGTGCCATTTAACCTGAGTTAATATAAAACACTGTATAAAAACACTATATACTGTATAACCTGTATTCATTATTATACAAATATTATATTACATTAGCAAGTATGATGATAGTAAAAGACGTCTCTTTTTAAATGCTGTTGGCATCAGAGGTGTAAATATTTCATATGAAAGCACATGGGTAGAAACTTAAATAAAACAAATGAAAGTGATAATTTTGAGTAACTTTTATTAATTTGATGTACTAAGACAATTTAGAGAAATTTTAAAATCACGATCTAATTTTGTTTTTAATGGAGGAAACTGGCTTCTGTATATTTAAATACCTGACCTTTAGTAAAATTAATTTTCACACAGTCATCATTCTCAAACTGATCTTCAGGCTGTGGTACTCATACTGTTAAATGAATCATTTTGCACTTACAACATGCTGTAACTTTGCAACTTAAGCGCTATTAAGAATCGGTCCAAATTGCATTAGGGCCTTTCGCACCACGGGAACCTTTTCATAGTACCTGAACTAATTGTGGAACTACCCACTTTTTGGCGTTTTCGCACCTCTGGAACTGGGTGCGATTTTAGTACCGGACTGCCTTTTTCGAGAACCAAATTAGCTCCTACTCCGGAGCAGGGTCTAACCAGCACAACTGGCACTATCCATGACGTAAGTAGACGTTGATTGGCCAAACGCGTACGAAAACACCCTCACCTGCCATGATTTAAAACGCTGTGTAAACATACTGTAGTGTCAACTTATTTCGCAAGTATGGAGAACAGCGATAGATGGACGCGAGACACAACAAAAACACAGCTCCTATCACAGCGTCCTCCATCCTCCAGGAGTTTACGTTGTTCTTCTTTGTTTCCTTTGTTGAACACCGCGCACAAATGACGTCAATGTCGACCGGCTTACGTCACTTCCTAGTGCCCACTGTCGGTGCGAATGCAACCCTTTAAACAGTACTGGGAAATAGTCCGTGCAAAATCACCCAGTACTTTAGTAATGTAAATTTAGTTCTGGAACTAAAGCGGTGCGAAAGGCCCTTTTGTCATTAAGGCAAAGGCACAAGATGGACAAGGCATGCTAAACTGATCATGTAAAAGATGCAGTCCTTTATAGATCCTGGTAATAAATCAGCTTGCAAATTATCATCACGTGTTTTTTACACACACAACCCTTTAGTAAATCAGGACTGTGTTTTTACTTTTTTCACCTAATTATTTTTCTAACTTTATATCACCGTCACTTGTAGCAGCCAAACTGTGAGATTTGTGAGACTTGGATGGCACTGGCATCCATTTTCCTCAGTAGCGACACCCAGCTAATTAACACATTAATTTTATTATAATCATCCCAAAAAGGTTCGTTTCATTTAGCATGCTGTTTGTGTCAGTGAGTAATAAATGTGTGCAGTATGTGTGCTGTCCACTGCTGCACTTTAATCTGCTATTAAAACAGCCTGCGCTGTTAGTGTTCATGCTATACAATAATATTTATCATATTATTATTATTATTATTATTATTAGACTTATTGTTACTCACTGTGATGATGTATTGAGACGCATCAAAAACAATCCTGTGGAGTTAAACAGAATAAACTGGAAAAAAGTAGCTGAAGAGGGGGAGATGTGCAGACTTCTGTTTGTTTGATTTTGAATTATATCCGTTATATGAGATCAGGGTTAATTGCAGCATTTCTGTGAGGTGGGGACTCAACGCCATAGCAACCAGATGATGCCC
>NC_069728.1:12428735-12516235 GCF_027358585.1 Pangasianodon hypophthalmus | reverse complement strand
GGTCATTCACACTAGTATCTACTCCGATCAGCCATAACATTAAAACCAGCTGTCTAATATTGTGTAGGTCTCCCTTGTGCTGCCAAAACAGCTCTAACCCGTCGAGGCATTGTCTCCACAAGACCTCTGAAGGTGTGCTGTGGTATCTGGCACCAAGACGTTAGCAGCAGATGCTTTAAGTCCTGTAACTTGCGAGGTGGGGCCTCCATAGATCTGACTTGTTTGTCCAGCACATCCAACAGATTATTGTTCAGGGAATCTGGGGAATTTGGAAGCCAAGTCAACACCTTGAACTCTGTCATGTTCCTCAAACCATTCCTGAACAAGTTTTGCAGTGTGGCAGGGCGCAATATCCTGCTTAAAGAGGCCACTGCCATTAGGGAATACTGTTGCCATGAAGGGGTGTACTTGGTCTGCAGCAATGTTTAGATAGGAGGTATGTGTCAAAGTAACATCCACATGAATTCCAGGACCCAATATTTCCCAGCAGAACATTGCCCAGAGCATCACACTGCCTCCGCTGGCTTGCCTTCTTCCCATAGTGCATCCTGGTGCCATCACTTTCCCAGGTAAGTGACACACACGCACACGGCCATCCACATGGTGTAAAAGAATATGTGATTCATCAGACCAGGCCACCATCTTCCATTGCTCCATAGTCCAGTTCTGATGCTCACATGCCCATTGTAGATGCTTTCGGTGGTGGACAGGGGTCAGCATCGGTACTGTGACCAGTCTGCGGCTATGTAGCCCAATATGCAGCAAGCTGCAATGCACTGCGTGTTCTGACACCTATCATAGCCGGCATGAACTTTTTCAGCAATTGGTGCTACGGTAGCTCATCTGTGTGATCAGACCAAATGGGCTAGCCTTTGTTCTCCATGTGCATCAATGAGCCTTGGTCGCCCATGACCCTGTCACCGGTTCACTGGCTGTCCTTCCTTGGACAACTTTTGGTAAGTACTAACCACACAAAGCAGGAACACCCCACAAGACATTTCGGAGATGCTCTGATGCAGTCATCTAGCCATCACAATTTGGCCCTTTTCAAAGTCACTCAGATCCTTATGCTTGCCCATTTTTCCTGCTTCCAACACATCAACTTTAAGAACTGACTGGTCACTTGCTGCCTAATATATCCCACCCCTTGATAGGTGCCATTTAACGAGATAAGGTTATTATTATTAACAATGTCATTCACTTCACCTGTCACTGGTTCTAACGTTATGGCTGATCAGTGTATACACCACTCTGTTTCACTCAGCACTAAGTCTTGTTTGCTCGTTCTACATTGCTAAGCCTTTTCAAAATTCCATGTATGACCCTTCCCTTGTTTTTCCTTGTTTTATACTTTAGAAGATACACTTTTCACTTTAGTCCTTTTGGCCATGAACTGATTTTATTTCTCATTTTCTCACAAATAAACCGTGTTATTTTTCTCCAGTGTTCTATCGGTGTCTGATACACTTAATCTATGGGTTATATTGTTTTATCACCCAATGATATGACAGTGAACTCATGCACAGTATAGATAATACCATAAACACTCTTTATTGATGGATTGAAAAACAAAGAGGTTCAAATTAAATGTTAAAATAACATGTTAAAATTAAAATTAAATTACTGGGAAGTGAAGTTCTTGAAGTTCTTTAAGTTCATATGTGCAGCTCCGAGTTCCACATATGGAACTGTTCAAGTAGTCAAAAGGAATTAATTGGTATCCATATATGCAAATATATTTTCACAGATTTCAGCTAGTTAATATGAGCTAACCTGACAGGGTTTCTGAGTGCAATCATAAAACTAAGTCTGATGGCCAAGTGTATACTAAGAAATGTTTGAAGAGTGTCTTTGAGTTCTTATATGGGTTTAAAGACATGTCTACCAGTTTGACAGAAATGTTTTAACTGCTCTTGGAGCTGTTTCTCAAATCACACACTTTGCGTACTTTTAGTGTGAGTAGGGTGAGTAGGGTGTTCACACTGGAATAGTGCACTATTAACACCAGATGATGCGAGAGGACCACAGAGAAATGAAGGCAGTCATGGCTCATTCTACATACAGGAAGAGGCTTTATAGATTTATGGTTGTCCATTGTAAAAAGAACTATATAAATAAAAATTGAACTGAATTGAATTAAGGAGGCAAAGCCATCAGAGGCAGCTGCGGGATGAAATGTTCGAAATGGCTGACGCTCTGCTACATCCCCCAGGAGAACAATGCAGGGCATCTATGTATGATTGTTGCTGTGGAGGCTGTTTTTGTGAGTCAGTAATGTGAGAAAGCAGACAGAGATCTTTCATTTATGTTTACTGCAAAATATGACATTCAGTTTTTTCAATCTGAAGCATTAGTTTTCTACAAAAATCCACACATTGGATAAACAGGTACAAAGTGTAAAAATATAGTGTGTAGTGTGTGATTTGAGACATAGCCCAGCAGTGTAGAGGTTTGTTCTTTAGCAATAACTGCACCACAGACACACACATAGAGAGAGAGAGAGAGAGAGAGCAGGAACTTTTGCATTTTTTTGACAGATTCAACTCTCAAAAATAGTTTTGGGGAGAAATGGGAAGAAATTTGTTTGTTCTCTCTTTAAAACATATAGAACGCATGCCAAAATGGCTCGTGTTCTTGTGGCTGTTTGGATTTTATCTTATTTTCTGATTATTTTTTTAACCAGAAGAGCAACACAGAATGCACAGCTCACTGGTTAAAAACTATTTTGTTATTTTACATACAGTTTGTATGTACATACAGTATTTATTAATAATTTATTTTTCACTCATATCTCTGATAGTGACTTCATTTATTCAAAAGTTCATTCATTTATTCAAAAGTTAGTTACCAGACATGTGCCAATATTACATTAAATAAATCATTAAAAAAAAACAAATATCACTTGATTTTTCATGGTTTGCAATATTATTGTGTAAAAAATGTACAAATCTACAACAACTACTACGACTACTACAACTACTACTAGTAATAATAAGGATGGTGGTGTGGAATAATGTGCCTCTAATGTGTCTGCTTTGTCTCTGTAATGTCTCCTTTGCAGCAATATCAGTTTAAAAAACAGCATTTAGATTATAACACTTAGTTCAGAGCTCCGTTGTTGATTGGAAAGCATATTTTGCATTTAATTATGTTAATATGAGCTTTTTTGGATCTGGCTCTATTTCTACCAGTTCAATTAAGTGTTGATAATCTATCATTTATTTTATAGATCTACCAGTTTGCTTTTCAAACAGCAATGATCAGTGTATGTCCTACTAATGTAATGGAGAGGACTTGGGAGTTGTGTGAGAATCCATGTGCAGGATGTTTATCACAAAATACAAAACAGTGTCCAAAAAGAGAGCAAAGGAGAATAAACCAGACAAAGGGCAAATCCAAGGAACAAAGCATGGGAATAGTGATCACAGAGCATAAGACTTAGAAGTTACATGAAGACAGAAATTGGTAAGACTTCACGAATACTGAATGTTGAAAGGTTCAGATGAAGTATCTAATACATAATAATTGTTGTCCTGCAGGTCTCTGCAGTTAGGTTTCAGTTCCTATTTGTGCGATGAGGTCTACACACAGTAGCACGTGGTCTTGGACCTGAAAGTGGCTCTTCAATAATACAGCAACTCTCTGTCTGCCCATTTTTTTTGTGAAATTTTAGGCAGAAGTGGGATTTTTCTGATTTAATGGGTGGAATGCAGTCTTGTGGTCTTAACTGCATCACATCAAATTCCTTCAGAGTCTTGACCAGAGTGGACAGGGTGAGAGGACCCTAGCAGTTGATGGATGCCTTCGTTGATTATCATATTTTCTGTTTTGCTATTCTTGTCTCTCTTACCATCTCATTCTGTTTTTTCTCTCTACACAGGAATGAATCAGGGTAAAAAAAATCCACTTAATATTCTATGGGTTCTCAGCTCATCTCCACTGCAGTGATGAGTCAGTGAAAAGTCCTAAAGCTCAACACAAGGGCAGCAAAGTGGATGCAGAAAAGCTGTCACAACAGCTTAAAGACCTGACAACAAAATAGAAAAACAGTGTGGCAGGCCAATCCAGGTCTAACTCTGAGTTTAATAACATTGATCGTGATGCACATCCAGATTGCACGGTTCAGCTGGAGTTGGATTTAGTCCTCGATTGTTTAAAAAGTGTCACTCCAGGATGCACCAGCCCTCCAGGAGCTCTACAAACCATTAAAAACTCCAGTCCAGACTTTGCCATGCTCACATTCAGTCTCCTACTGTTTTTGCACACCTGTTCCTCACTCCCTTTCATTTAATGCTGTGTATAAATACCACATCTCTCTCTCTTGTTGTTTCCATGATTTTGATTCCAAGGTTTTGATCACTTGTCTTCTGTCTTGTCTACATTGTCCTGCTGACCATAGCCATTTGGCCATTTGCCTGCTTTATCATTATCCTACAGCCTCCTCATCATGAGAAAAGCTTTGGTTTAACAACAGAAAATAGCAGCATCCAGGGCAACAGGGAGTCTTGCTTTCAGTTTTTCATTCGTTATTTTGTTATTGTTAATTTTAAATGCTAAATCCTATGTTTTAATTAGGTTACTTTTCAGGTTACTGTCCTCTCTGTTTCACCTTTTTCCCTTGTCTTACTGATGCCCTTGCTCATCTGTCCTATTGTCTACATTACGTTTTCACCTAGATGTGAAGGTACCCCAGGTGCTGAATTTAATCATCTCTACCCACTCTAGCTCACGAGAGCTGTTAGCTGACCAACCGCAACTCAAGGCAAGCTGAGGCTATTCCACTTTAGGCGGGGTCACTGATATGCTGTGTGGTGTCGCATTTACAATTTGTAAGTGCATTTGGCTGCTTATACTCAGAAGAAAGCAATGTTGGCTATGACAAAAGAGTTGTGATGGATCAAGAGTCTATCTAAAGAACACTGGGCATGAGGCAGCAATAAACCCTGGATGATATGTTGTAGACACCGTAGATCATAAGGGCTTTCTATAGCTCATAACACCATCTATAAATCATAAGACTTTCTACTGATCATAGAACATTCTACATATCAAAGACCATAGATCATAAGACTTTATACATTTCATAAGGACTTTCTATAGACCATAGAACATTCTATAATCAGACATAAAGACTGATACAGATCGTAAGACTTTCTATAGATAATAGGGCTTTCTATAATTCATAGGACTTTATATAGATCATGAGGCTTTCTAGAGATTATTATTATATATTCTAGAGTTTTTTTATTGATCAGATTGCTCAGAAGAACTGCTTCTATAGGTTTCAACAACACTTCAGTATAGACCCTACTCTCAAAAGAGATTATAATTTTATTTATACATAGTAACTTATAATGTCTAACACTATCGTGATCAGAGTTGCAGTGGATCTGTAGCCTATTGTGTTCATGTGCCCTCTGGTGGTAAGAATCATAAAACGTACCAAATAATTAATTAAGGAAAGGGGCACTATTTACTAACCTATGACTTAAAGGGACAGTCCACAGTGGTGGGTGAGCTGGAATGTGTGGTCTAACTAACAAAGTTCATAAACACAGCTCTTTTCATCATAGAGGACACTTTTTTTAAAGACACCAGCCTGAGAAACTAACAGCTGCTTGCTCTGAACATTTTTATGTTGTGAGCTGTTGTGTACAAGATTTTTATTGCCCTCCTACAGTATTTGTCACATGAATAAAAAGGCAGTGGTAGTGATGGTAATCAAGCAGGCCTATTAATTCTTTATTTGTATTACTGAGTTGAAGTTACTACTATTAATAATAATAATAACTATCACGTAATAATAATAATAATAATAATAATAATAATAATAATCGCATAGTCATTTTCTTTCTTTTTTGTAGTATTACAGAGTATTAGTATTATTACACCCCTGTACTTACACAGTCCCACAACAGAACGCGGGATGTTATTAGCCAATCCAAGTACAGGGGCGGTTTGGCGCAATATGGGTGGGATAATAAGATATTCTCTGCACCTAACAAGTAAACAAAAACACACGACACTTCCGGGTGTTGCACTGATCGGTGTAACCATCGTAAACGTCCGTGTGCAACATATAAAACAGAACTATTTACTATAGCAAGTGAATTTGTGGACGTAGGTAATTTTTGGTAGAAAAACGCAGTTTTCTAACTAGTTTGCAAATTGTTTTTAAATGTTTGAACATGGAACAGAAGTTAGCAGAGTTCAGAGCTCGAAGGAAAGCCGAGAAGCAACCAACGAAAAGCGAAAATCAAGCTGAAAGTTGCTGCTGTGAGACTCCCAAAGCTCCGACTGACTCGAGCACGTCCACTGAGTCCCACAGCAATGGACAAGAGGCAAGCGTTTCCCCTTTTCCCTTACAAATACATCATCTCAATAACATGGTTTAGGGTGTGCACACATCTCATTACTAGAATCATTTACTACAGCAGGTCGGAAAAATTCGCAAATACTTGGCAAAAAAGGAGCATATGTTTTAAAGACCATAACTGACCTCAGATCGCTTACTTCTGCGTTCACACAACATCTAGACACGTGAGCAAATCAATCTAATATCGGCTTATCTCTGTCAAAAAGAACTTTTTTTTTTTTTAAATCGTTGGTCACTGGAAAGAGGTGATTGGTATATTCAGTGGAATTTAAAATAAATGTGGCTAGGAGTGAGGAATTTATGCAGATAACATTTGATGAATGGCTGTTATATATAGTTGGACTCTGTCCTCCTGCCCCTCAGGACAAGCTGCCAAAGGTGGGCTTGTACAGAACTTCAGCTGTTAATGAACTGCACATTAAAATGAATACACACATAACACAGAGAACACTGTTGGTTTAGTAAGTGAGCTAACACCAGGTATCACTGAACCCAGTCTGCCACTATTGCAGGTCCTCCTGATTGCTACTCACTAAACACTTTTAAGTGTGTGATTTGAGACTCTGGGTTCCATTAGTTTTAGTGTTTCATCATCAGGTTACTGTAATGAGTGAATTCTTTCCGCAGGAAAACAGAGACTGGTTGCTGGACAGCGCTGTTGGCCGCTGGCTCGGCGTGCAGCGTTTGGCTTTCACCAATCTGACCATGCTGAAGGTGTTACTGTGGCTTGTGTTGCTGGGTCTCTTCTCTGAGCTGGACTTTGGGCTGCCCTTCTTTCTCCTGTCTCTGTTTTACTGGCTTTATGAAGGTCTGCGGAGTCCAGGGGCGAGAAGGCCTGGTGAGCTGAGCGCCTATTCGGTGTTTAACCCCAACTGTCAGCCCATCCTGGGCACACTCACTGCAGAACAGCTGGAGGGAGAGATGGGTTACAGACCATTAAACAGCAGAGTGAATACATAACACACTACTGCCAAACTTCAGAATGAACACGGCTGAAGTTTGGATCACCCTGTAGAAAGATGTAATGTATTTTACGCCAAACACCACACACATACACTTTATATACACACACACACACACACACACACACACACACACACACACTTTACAGACAAGGCCATGAGTAACATAGTAAATTAGGTTTTGAGTATTAGCTGATACCCTATACTAAGCTTTCTTGTGCCAAAGTTAAGTCTAACTAAGTTAGGTTTGTATATACAAAACCTAACCTGACAAAACCTGGTCAGTGACTGTTTAATAATAGTAACCGGTTTATTAGGATAAAAAAAAAAAAATTATTTCAAATGTTTTAACCCTTTCATGCATCAGTTGTAACAACCTAAATCAGGATTTTCCCCTCGTTGTTGTTATTCTTCTTTAAAAGGTAAAAATAAAAACTATGGGACATGATACATTTGAATGTTCAATATCAAGTAATATCCTACTGAAGAGAACACAATTATGTGAAAATTAAGAACATAAATAAGAGCTGGCATTGTCGATAATAGGCTGATACCAGCAAAATAAATAAATAAAATAAAAAATAAAAAGGTTGATCTGATACTGTAACAAATGGAGACTGGAATTGGATTTGAAAATTTATTTTTGGATCTGGAAATGTTTAGATGTAAAGAGACTTGACTGTTTTTTCTTTTGTTATGGTTGATTACATTTATACTTTATTATATTTACAGTGCAAGTTATTTTGATGTGAAAGAATTTAACTGTAAAGTGCTTCAGTTAAACTTGTCCAGAAAGCTTGTTTCTCATAACAGTTTTAGTCAACAGAGTTTTATTATGTTAAATGCCAGTCTTTTGCTCTCCCACAACACACAACCCACGGCCTGGTACCAGTCTGAAGCGTGTGGTCGGAAACCCCTGCACTAGCATACCAAACGTGACAAAGCTGCAAATACTCAGGTCTGAATAGTTGTTAATATTTTTGATTTTTTTAAAAATATATATGTAGCTGTTTATGTTTTTTATTTTCATTATTTAAAAAAGTTTAGAAATTAATTTAAAATTTAGCCAATTCAAAATAAGACTGTAAATAAAAAAAGAAATAAAATATCAGTTCACATGTAATGTTGAAAGCACTTTTCACACTTCAGTGTGTCCAACAGACATGTTATTTTCTACTTATGAGTCATGGATATTGCGTAGAGACTCTATAGTCTGTACCATCCATGCACCTCATTCAGGTCAGTAATGGACCTTGAGTGTTTTTGAGAAGCTCATTAATGAAAGGCATCATCATCTTCTTGTATTCTTCACTGAGGGATTTGAAAAACAGCCATTTCCAGGCTTTAGCTTCCACAGACAGACATTTTTAGTGGAGCTACAGAATAAAAGTGAAAAGTTTAAAAAGATGCAGAAGCAACAAATCTGTATGGCTCATTTGGAAAGGTACACATTTGAAGGCAGGTAATCCTGTTATATCGTCTTCATTAGATAATGAGACAACAACGACAGTACCATCTCGGTGCAGCCATTTTATTTGATTATGTTTACTATTGAAAGTGAAAACTAATGTTCTGTAATGTGTTTGACAGTATACACCCAACTGTTGACAACTCAATAAAGCTTAAAAGGATGATTGCCTTGATGTCAGCAGTTTTTTCTTCAAATGTCACATACTGCAAAATTTCATCCATCTTTCTGAGGCACAACACAGGTTTTTGACTCCACAAATCAGGAACACAGATATTAGACACTCCAGAATATAGGAACACAGGTTTTAGAGTCTCTAGAAAACATTTCTTACATTGGCCATTAGGCTGCTTAGCATGGTAGAAGGATTGAAATCAGGAATCGTCTAAGTTGCTATAGTTCTGAAGAGAACTGTGGGTGATTTGAGTGGTGATTATCTTTAAAGGCAACAGACTGCTGCTGTCATGCTGATAGTACCAAACTAGCAACTTAATGTTTGTAACTTAACATTTCTTACTGTAGTCAGCTATAGTTAGCCAATAAATTGTTCCATTTCAATTAAATCAAGTAAAGGATACAAGAAAGCAGACAAACTGCCTAAATCCAGTTAATTAGTATTAAACTCTTACCAGTGCTTTGGGTCCATTTTTTTCTTCTTCTGCTTTTTTTATTTTGTGTTTTTCTGCCCCAGATAGATATGAATGCTTCTGGAGCACTGCTTCTATGTGATCTCTTTTGATGTTAGTTAACTAATTTAGTCACCGCAATGAGGCCCCCAGTGACTACCTGATACATAATCCTTTTTGCCAAATGATAAAGTTGTGCTTATTTGCTCATCTATTTAAAAAATTATGGGGTCCTTGGTGGCTCAGGGGCCCTAAGCAACTGCTTGTACCATTTATAGCAAGAAACAACCCTCATTGTACCCTCCCCTACTCTCCTTAAACCTGACATGGTGGAAATGCTGATTTTCCTGTCTATGATTTAAAAAAAAAAAAAAAAAAAAAAGCAAGAAAAAAATCAGTATCACATATGTCTACCATGCTCATCAACATAAAAAAGAAGAAAGAGAAATCTGTAGAAATTCCTAGAAATTCAGCTTGACAGCGACCAAGAACAGCCCAATTTCAAATCAGACATAGAAAGGAGCTCAGATTCCTATGCAGAAGATGCTTTTCAGTTATATTTTTTGTGTTTTGTTGGTCTTGTAAAGTTATTTACTTCATAATGTGCTTTATAAACTAGGTGTCTTTATAAACCAGAAAATATTACCTTTTTGGGGGGCATTATTTACCAGCAACGATCTGCACTCCCTTAAGAAAAGCATTTTCTTCATAGGAATCTGTGCTCCTTTCCGTGTCTGATTAAATATCGGGCTGTTCTTGGGCAATGTTGTGATGAATTTCTTCCAAACTTGGTCCAAAGTAAATCTTTTTTGATGTCTAAATGGCATATTTTAATCTAAAAATTAGGTTGAGGCTGGAAAAAAAAAAACGTACATGGTGCAGCAATACACAGTAATTGCCCAGAGTGCACTGCCGTTTTAGCTAGAAGAGTGACCAAACCTCCTCCACCAAAGGGGGCCAAATCCATATTTGGGGGGCCAGGGTTTTGGAATGGGATGGTCAGGTGTCTGCATTTTGGCCTTATAGTGTGCAGTATATGCAGTTTTCCACATTACATTTATGATTTTTGAAACTATAAGCCAAAATCTAACAGAAATATTAGAGCTGAGGGGAGAACGAGTTGGGTTTTAACTCTAAGTGCTAGCTCCAGGGCCGTAAGTGTTGGGCTGAACATAATCTACTTATCAGGACCTTTCAAATGATGTATGGCATGAGTACACAAAACACAATAATTTTTAGTAATGTTTAAATTTTTTATGAATTGAAAATGGACAACTGTTTGTTAGTCGCAAATGAAACTTTAATCATTAATACTGCTTTGTAAATTCCGGATCTGTTCCTTTTTATTAGCCGTAGATGAAGCATCTGACATACAAGTCTCTGTGAATGAGCCATGCTGTTATGGAAAATTAATCAACAGACAGATCATCTGACAATCAGATTTGAGAACACAGCAGTGCTGTGGTATAATCTAATCTAATCTAATCTAATACATTTTTGGCATCATCAGACTATAAAACTCAGGGATTTTCTCAGTTGTAGCCTTACAATCGACAATAAATGGAATTATGTGGCTTTTAAGTGTGTTGCTTTTGAGGTGAAATACAGAGCCTGCTCAGAAACCTCCATTCCCATTTTCTGCATCAGTTTGGTTTCTCTGATGATCTTGTGTATTTTAGCTTCAAAGTTTACAAACAGTTCTTGCATCTTAGGATGGGCCACCTGCAGGGCTTTACAAAGAAATTTAGTTATTAACATTTGTGTACATTATTCTTAATACTTGAACATGTACGCATAAGAGGGACAGTAAAGACACTTACTATCCTTCAGTTCTGAGACCTCCTTCATCCAAGCCTTGTGGTGAAGTATCTCAAACTCCACAAACAGAGCAGCAGTTTTGTTGTACATCTGTACAACTTCCTTTCCCTCAGGGGTGGACAAGATGTCAGAGTATTTCTGTCCATCGTATGGATTCAATACATGTTGTAAGAAAAAAAGACAAATTGCAGTTAACTGGAAACAACATTTTGTCCCAGCAGGGAAGGTGTTTTACACTGAGTGGTGGAATTTTAAACAGCATACTACATGTGGCGTGCACTAGAATGAGAGTCAAATCATTTTACTTTTAACAGAGAAAGTATGTTGACTGTGCAATGTTTTATACCACAACACAGCTGAGTTCTCGAATCAGAAGTTATTGATCAATTTTTGTATAACAGCTCAGCTCTGAGAAAAGTTAACTGTAACTATAAAATAAACATGTTTATATTAATGCACTGTTTGTAATATCACTCCTAGTAACATTCTTTCTTTCTTTAACAAAGAACAGCGTATAATCATTGATATGGTGAAGTTTTCAGTTAGAAGACGTTTATTTGACATTTATATTACGTTACAGTAACTAAATACAGTCGTTTCCTCACCAGGATCTCTTTTTTTTCCTCTCTTGAAGTGAATGAGATTAAAAACCCACAGCTGGTCACGCAACTGAAGACTCGAGTCTTGCGTGTTTTGCATAACATTAAAAGTGTGACGTGTTGTTCATTAAAACATAACAAATTGTTACTGTTGGCAAAACACTGTGGTATAAGAGGAATGTGATCTCCGACGTACAAACTCAAAAATTACTCAAAATACTCAATGTTAAAGTTTATTTATTTCTTTAATTTTCTGTATATTATTATTATGCTGCAGCTGCTAAGACTGTGGCCCTATCTAACAAGGTTAATGTTGCTCTGTAATTTAGGGTACACACTTGGCATAAGACCAAGACCATATTTCAAGGTAGAATTTAGCTAGATTTACTTTAAAAGTTATTAACTGGATATTTGCTGCACTCAATAATTCCACTTTTAGTTGATTCCGTCATAGCAACAAACATGTCCCACTTCATTTTAAATATCAGTCATCTCAAGGTGAATATGTTTGTACACTTGATCTCAGTGGTCACCTCGAAGTTCCTGATGGGCTCCTGTATTTTATTGAACAGATTCCTGACCCAGAGAATCCCGCCAGCCACTGGAGGTATGTTTCTGCCGAGAGGAGGGTCTTCTCTGTTGGACTGGTAGTGCTACAGACATTAACAACAAAAAAAGACAGTATTTAAGCCACACTTCTGCTTCTGAACTGGGTCTATGAGCATCAAATCTCTCTTAAACACATGTAGATACCTCTTTTACATGTTCAAGCTCTGAGACGAAGCGGTTCAGAATAAGGCTATAATTCTTGGAGATTTCCGCCTGCAGCCAGGGCATGTTCAGTTTCTGAAACCTGTAAAACAGATATAAACACCAGTCATTAAAGTCTCCATGAAATTAAACTTGGTATTTCAGTGAATTTTATATGAAGATCTTAAAAAATTTTTGTAGCTGTTCTTATTTTCAGTTCACTATTTCCATAAAAACAGTAGAAAAATCTTTTGATGTACTTATCCAATCTGCATCTGAACAAATGTTCTTACAACGCATTAGTCCTGCACCAGGTAAATAAACTGCATGTGTCACTCTACAGCAGCAGCTAGTTAGCACCAGACATGGGTCATTTATTTAGTTTTAGTCTTTAGTTATGTTTCGCCTTCCAAACGTTCCCTTGTGTGTTGAAAAGATAGTTGGGGTTCATGTGTCTGTGTTCAAGTCCTACTCCAAATTCTTAATCTCAGCTCAAACAACCTTACTCTCTAAACATCATGGCTAAACTAACTGTGACGCTCTCTGGGCTATGTAGTTAAGTATGCACAGTTAACATGTGTTTATGACACAGCACATAAGCGAGCATTCGGAGATACTGAGGCACATTAGGTCATGATTTAGGCAGAGTTTACACATTGCTAACCTGGAGGCTATAACACTCTACTACTTGTTAGCTATTTTAGCCTACAGCTATAGTGCAAAAGGACACAATTAATGGACACCATGACCTAGCTGATCAACTACCTGGTTTGAGAGGGACATTACAATTAATTTGTGGCTGAACTGCTCCTTTAACATGATCAGCATCAGCACAATTCTTGTATATCACAAAGTACCTTTGTAAAAGGTTCAGGGCATGATGACATGACTGTATCTTGGAAATACTTGAGCTCATGAAATCCTCCAGTTGAAGCTGGAAAAAAATTCAATGTGTTGCACATTGTATTAATAAAATACTACACTGTTATTAAGCATTCACTTTCAGAGTAATCTTCGATCTGAGTCACTGGTCCTTAAAGCACAAATTACCACCAGGTTATTTATCTGTGATGTGAACTCGGCAAATTCAACTTCAAACTCTTTATTTCCATGATCCAGCATGTTGTCCTGTTTTGTTTTCATGTTGATGTAGATGTTCTGAAACTTTGCAGCTAGAAAGTCTATTCCCTCGATCTTCGAGTGGCTTAGCAAGGAGAATGTTTTCACGGCTGTCATCATCTGAGATATCTGGAAAACAAATATGTCATTATAGTCCAGCTGGACCAAGGCAAATTTAGATCAAATTAGAAATGACTATTTACCTTCTTTAGCCTCTTGCAGAATCTCTCAAATTTGCCCAAAATGGGTTTCTCTGACACCTCAATTGGTTTTCCTGCAGGCTTCTGCTCAAGGATCAGTTCCTTTGTCTTGCGGAAGCAGGACTGGTACTCTCGAAATAGGTACATACACCCCTTTTTACAAAAGCACAGAATCAATAAGTTAAACTGTGGGACATTCTCCATTTCCCCATCTATCTACCCATCTATCTATCTGTCTGTCTGTACATTATCACTCCACATGGCTCGTAAACCAGGCAGTCTTTAATCTGACTGAAACAATGTTTGCAAAACAGAAAAACAGTATTTTAATTGTTCTCTCTTAAATAATTTCCTAGCCATTTTACCTATTAATTATACAATTTCATACTTCCACAATGAAGCTATCTTCAAGTGGTTGAATGAATTGCATTATTTTTCTATATCTGCATGGTCTGGAGAGTTATTCCGCTTAATTCCACAGCGATGTGCCAACAATTAAAATGTTTAATATTCATTATTGAACGACACATCGCACATTTTAATGGTTTATAGCTAGATTTAATATTAATAAGGTCTAAGAGACAAGTTTGTTTCTGTTTATCGCCTACATTATAGCTGCAATAAACCCTCATCACCCTCTCTCTCTCTCTCACACACACACACAGGTCAGCTTGTCATTTTAGTGAGAAAATGGAAAGCGTAACCACGACTGAGAGTGCTTACAACTGCGACTCCTTCCATAAATGTTAAATAAAATGTCTCCACATCTCCACAAAAAAATTCACCACATCAATGATTATAAGAATTAATTTGTTAAACATGTTTTCAAATAGGTGTGAAAACATTTTAAAACTATTATAAGTTTTTTAACTATTATTATTATTACTATTATTAATGAAGATTCCAAATTATGTAAATTCACTGTTGTATTCTCATTAAATACTGGCACTTACATGATAACTCATGTAAAGTCCCTAAGGCTTATAACTTTAGATTATGGTTTGTGCTTTTTCACAACTACCTTGTCACACCTATTGTGTCTAGTCTGTAATCAAAAATATCTTAGGATCATTGAGTTAAAATTGTTTAATTATTATTGAGACCCTGAGACACTGCTTCACTGGTACTTCTACATCTTCTTACCATGGACTTACCAACTTAAACCACTATTTAGTATTACCTGTATCTTTTTTATTATGGTTTCCGTGTCCTGATCCCAAATTTGAGAGCTACCATTATCAGTGATGTATGCACTGCAGCCTGTTAGCATCAGATTTGTAACCTGTCCAAAAATAGGATTATTTCCATTATAAAATTAAACTAAACTGGTAAAACTCAAACTATGGAAACTAAAGTAATGAATTTACTTTGATGAACAGTAAAGTAATATGTTGAGAGGTGCTGCAATATCTCGAGACATACTGCATCATGAAGATGGAGTCTGTGATTAACTGGATACTCTTGGCCATAGTGACCTACGTTTGAAATACAAAGATATGCACAAGAAATAAAAAAGTAATTGAAGAATAATAAGAATATAAGAGTTATTTATTTTAGGGAAAGATAAGTGGATCAACACTTACTGGATCAAAGCTGTAAAGAGGCTGACAGTTTTTCTCTAGCATGGACAGAAGTTTTACAGTGTCCTTTGCCTCGTTTAAGTAGTCTGTTAATCTGGTATCCAAATCCCGCCAAATCTGCACAACAAGAACACAAACATTATCAAATGAGAAAAAAAGTAATAATTATAAAGCACTTGGTGTTTACTTACCTTCAATTTCTTTGATTGGTTTACAAGGAGGGAATTCAACACGGTTTTAAACTCGGTTCCTTTAATTTCTTCAGTGATGGAACGCAACTTAGCAGATATCTTCTTCCAGTGTTTCAGTTCTGTTAAAATCCCTGATGCCTCATCCTCTTTTCTTATTTGATCACTGTCTGTGAGCACCTGAAATACAACCGTTCTCAGACTTTTATTTTTAATACAATTAACAATTTCATGTGTAAACACTAGAAGATAATATCAGTCTGTAAATCTAGCTGTCATTCAACTTGTCTATATATGTGTCTACTGATCGATTGCTTTGCCTATAGACAGTTAGATATGCACACAGACAGACAGACAGACAGACAGACAGACTGGCTTATCAACTGGCACAGCCGACTGATAGAGACATGTTCAGTTAGTTCATCAACCTATAGATACTAGATAGACAGACTGACTGACTGATAAATGGATAGATAAATATATATATATAGAGACAGACATATAGACACACAAAAAATACAAAAAACCATGTGCATAAATCATATTACTTAAACAGGGAATAAAGTGGAAAAATGACCAAACACAAACAATCAGTTAAAAAAAAAAAAAGAAAGAAATACAAAATGAAATACGTGTTATGTAGACGACTGGCGTATGTAGTGCTATAGCATTATTGTTATGCTACAGCTATTCTATTTCAAATACTGACTGTTAATGTCATGAGAACAGTAAGTTTTCACATGAAAGTCTGCACCTGATCAATCTCTTTGCACCACATCATCAGAACTTTCTCGCATTTGCGCATCATGCTCACATCTTCACCTGCTGCTTTCATGTCATCAGCAGTCATAAGTCTGGAGAAGTCAATACCTGAGGCCTCTGACAGCTGAACACTTTCCATCATCATCTGAGCTTCTGCAGAATAAATCAGAACACATGGCTGCTTAAAACTGGGTTAAGATGTAATCCGATGTGTTTTTGGGTGGATGTGTTATATGTTTGGATGGACATTTTTAATTTATGTTTAAAACCAGTGTCACTGATGGTTACCTTATCTTATTATAACTTTTTTTTACTATTTGTTTTAAATTCATGAATGTACATTAAACACATCTCAAGTGATTTTTACTCTTAAAATCATACCTACATATTGTTAAATAAATTATTGTAGAGTGCCTTTCTCTGACTCACTAACTCAAACCCTGTTTTCACTGAGGTCGATCAACTGATTCATTATTAATTGATCAATACTTAGTGGTTGATTACAAAGCAGAACAGTACATATGTTACAGTTTAGTGAGGTAACATAGGCTTACACTCATAAATCTGCTAGCTAACGGCATGCGTAACAAAAGAAGAGGCATTTTACAATACATGCTATTAATATGTTTGAATATCTGTAGTCATCTGTTTGCAATCTGTTGATTATCTGAAACTATGCAGAAATATGCTGATTATTTTTTTATTATTATTAATCACGGACTATGCCTACAAAACGTTATTCCCTCTCATGAGTACTTCTTCATTATCTCTGCTGAGGATGTTCATACAGTTGGGCAACAAAATCAGTGTCTGTTATGCTGTAGGGGGCACTCTGCTAGCATGATTTAGGTAGCAACATGCAACTACACGTTTTATTAAAAACCAAAGACATATTCTTTGCAGTGACTTATCAGTCTAGTGGGAAGTGTTGTGCTGTTATAGGAAAATAATCCACGCTGGGTTGGTGTGACATGGCCTGATGTGAAGCAGAGGTACCTGGTTTATACCTGGTGTTTGCCGAAGCTGAGATGTTTCTTATGTACATCCGGAAGATTTAAAAATGTCATTCACTAGATGGCATGTCAAACATATAGTAATATTTCAAAATATTAACACACAGAATCCGATATTTCTAATACCAATTTATAAAAAATTATAATAATAATAAAAATAATAATTTAATTAAACAAAGAGGAGATTAGCAGCGAATAGCAGTGAAGAGATTAGTAGCAGAATTAACACAGTTAAAATGAAGTTTATCTAGATTTCTGTATCTATTTCAGTACTTTGTTTTTGTAACTTACCTTTTTTAAATTGTTTTTTAATGTGATATTTAACTCGTGACGTGATTTTTTTCCACTTTCTTTTTAAATTTTTTTTATACTTATGTATTATTTATTATTTTTGTCCTCCTTTGTATAATTGAGCTCTTTTGTATACTTTTGTATTGTTTTTTTTTTCTTGTTCTTGTCTCTATTTCTTTCTGTTACAAGAAATAAATACAAAAACTTGAGGGGAAAAAAGTAGTTAAACCCTTACCATCTAGGAAGTTAATGTAGTTGAGTATGGCATTTTTAAAATTCTGCTTGATTTTCTCTTCATCTTCAGTGTTGGTCAGGATGCCCCAGTCTTCTGTTGCACATATTGCAGGTAAATACACCTTTGATAACAAATCTCGTTGTCCCATCAGTACACCCTCTGAAGCATCGAGCATGGAAAAGCTGATCTCCTAAAATAACAATGTACTGGTTACTTCTGAAATGAGCTCAGATTACTACAGAAATGGTGGACAGATAAAGATGTAAAAGAATATGCAGATGCAGAATTTCAGCCTCACCTGATGGATGGTCTCTGAGTTGATGGCAACATTCACGTTGTTTCTCATAAAAAACAGACAAAGCCCAAAAAGAGTTGTCTCTTTTAAGTTTGCCAGAAACAGGCGCATTATTTTGGCTCCCTCTTCAGTGCCAGGAAAAGTGCGACCACATTCTAATACATGAAAGGATTTTTGAAACAATTTATATATTTGAGACAATTTATATAATATATAAAGTTAAATTAAACTCCTAATTGATCAATAAAATGTACTGTTTTAGCCAATAACTACTAATAATGAAGTTACTGATAACCATTTGGTTACACCAGTTGATCTGGAATACTGTTACTGTACTGTGTAGTTGGTGTATTTGTTACATCTGCAAGCACTTGTGTACTTTAAGGATTAACATGATCATGGGTTTACTTCCTTAACTGTCTATTAAACAATTCAGGACATTTTAAAGAATAGCAGTTAAAGAAAAAAGGTTTCAAATCATGTAGGCTTTAAATACATATTTTAAACTTACTTTAAACATACACGTTGTTTAATGAACTGTGCTAACCAGCCCAGATTATTATAAATATTTCATAGAAAAATGCATACAAATCTGTTATTATCCTTTTCTGAATCATTACATTATAATATAAAAGAAGTTGCTAAAAAGAAATATAGCTGCACATAAACAACTCTGAAATAGTGCTTTCTTGTATGAGAACAAACTCTGTCAAATGTTTTAATAGAACCAAACAATATTCACCATCCTAGAGAAGTCTAGAGAAACCTCTTACCTATTCCTGGTACTTCAGATTCTTGGTACACAAATGCAATTGTTCTTTCCCCTCCCTTGACAAAGAAATCATCAAACGGGGCTAACTATTGAAAGAACAAATTGTCCTGGTTAGTTGATACATTTAAAGGGCTAGTTGGACCAAAAATGTTCCCCAAATGTAGTCAATCAACCAAGATATGTTTGTTGGCTAAAATCTGTACATTTTGTACATTCTGAATATACAAACTGTAAGGGGACAGCCAGCTCAGCCTTGTGCCATCACTAGGGTAGGCACAGAGTAAGCAGAAACATTGCTAGGACAGCTTCTGCCACTAGAAGGAGCCAGAGAGCACTTTCTTTATTATAATCAGAGGCAATCAGCGCCACCTGTGCCTGGGTCTATTTAAGGTGAGTTCAACACTCAGTCAGTGCTCAGTTTGAGCCAATCTTGCTAAGTACTGGTGTGCAAGGCTCAGCTGGTAAACGCTGGTAACCCTGGGTACATCTTGGTAATTCCTCTGGCCTCTCTAGCTAACTATTGAGCTCCCTAAACTCTCTCTCTCTCTCTCTCTCTCTCTCTCTCTCTCTCTATATATATATATATATTGAGAGAGAGAGAAACACACATACACACACACACATATATATTATATAAAAGTTTTAAAGATGTTATTCTCCAGTCTCAGCCTAGACTTTTAGTGGGCCTGAGCTCTTAGTTTATTCTTGGGCCTTTGGCTCAGCTCACTCGGGTCCAGCCCTGTCTCTCTGTGGGTGGCTCACTGGGTTGAGTGCTTGCCTCAGATCCCCAGCTACAAACCCTGCAACCCGCCGTTACACAAACAGATTGAACTTATTGTGTAACAGACCACAGAAGTTATAGCTAAGCTAATTATTAGGTTAAGACAGGGGATTTAAGGCAGAAATAGTAAGCATAGGATGTGCCTCTGACCAGACTTATTGTAGGAAATGGATATATATATACAGTGTAAATCTGCCCTAAAACTTACAGATGGTGCATCAAGAACAAACTCTTCAACCACTGCATCGTCCAGACACAGGACAGCAGCCAACACTTCAATAATGTACCGGTGAGCAGCCTTCAGAAGACTTTGTCGGCTCTCCCTTGCTTCTTTGAATTTTGCCTAAAGAAGGGGGAGTATGATAATCTACATAAAATGATAGCAAGTGAAGATATCTTGAACAAAGTACAGGTTATATAATATTTCTCATTATGAGATTATTATATAACAAATAAGACTATTAAGCCTATTTCTGCACATATTTTCTAATTTCAAGCTTAAACATTTCATTCTATTTGCAGATAATTTGGATTTTTTTTTCTAGAAACATTCTAGAGACATTCAAAATAATAAGAATTATTTGCCAGTAGAATAAGATATTTTTACTTGTATCATTTTTTTTTCAATGTAGTGGTAGAAAGTGTAATAATCAGTGCTAATTACTGTGTTTTGAACTAGGGCTGTTGTAATTTATCATGATATCTGTATATATTGCACATCACTGATATTGCTATTGCCTTTTATAACATTTATTTATTTTTTAATAACAGTTACAACCTCTGATTGGAAGCAGCTGATTTTGTTAGTTTTATACTATTTTGAATCTTTGAAAAAGTTATTTGTAAAATACAACATAGTATATTCAGTGCTAAAAGATTTAGTTTTGATGACATTAAATAAAAAACAGCTTTTCGAGTTTTTTTTTTAACTGCAGCATTACTGTTTTGCTGGCAGTTTATTAGCAAACCTATATATTATACATACAGTACTGTGCAAAAGTCCTAGGCACATGCAAAGAAATACTGTAGAGCAAAGATGTCTTCAAAATTAATGAAATTAAATGTTTCTACATTAAAAAAAAAACTTTAAGAAAAATGCTATAAAGAGCAGTAAACAGTAATAAATTAAACAAAGTCAGTATTTGGTGTGATGACCCTTTGCTTTAAATATAAAATTATCGTCTCAATTTGTACAGTTTGTGCAGTTTTATAAGGAAATGAGCTGGAAAGTATTACTGGTTCTGCAATTTGCTCAGACACAGTTCTTCTGGAGACTTTGTCTGTCTCACTTGCTTCTTATTATTGCAGCAAAACCCAGCAGCCTTCATTATGACATACAAACATTTGTCTGTAACATTTAATTTTGTGCTAGAGAACTAATGGAAATCTAAAATGTTTTTATACTGACTCGATAATGAAGTCATGAAATAAAAACCTATAACAATGTTTGTACTAAAAAAAAAATGGGGTGCCTAAGACCTTTGCACAGTACTGTGTGTCATATAAGTGTTTTCTAGTATCATGGTGTTTTGTCACATCACCCAAGTCTTCTAATTTGATCTCACCATTTTCTCTGTCAGGGATTCCTGAAGGGACGGCACGCTACTAGTAGAGCATCTCGTGAGGTCCACAGTGGGCTCTATCGAGCTACTCATCTGCAGAAAAAGTGCAATAATTCTTTAACACTGACTGAACTGATGCCTCCATTTGATGATACAAATTAGAATCGAGAAATGACAACCATCCTGCTATTAACTGCTTACTAGCATTACAAAATTATTTTTTTCCCAGAAAGTAGAAACTGTGGCTTTCTATTATGTGTCTGTCTTTTTTTTTAACTACTGTGGTTACTGACATACTTCTAATAGTCTATACTAGTCATACTTCTAATAGTGGGTCCAACTTTGAAGGAATGTGAGTGGAGATTATTGACCAGACTCATTGTGAGTGTGTGTTTTTAATTACTATATTATATGCATATGCCATGCTTAGCAAGCGTTTATTATTCGTTTCATCCAACGTTTTTGCGGCAGCAAGGAATTGACAAAGGAAACTTGATATTTAGGAATAGCAAATAGATAGGAATAGATATTCTTATAACAACCATATATACAGGAATATTCCGATAATATGCCTGCACGCTTATAAACATCGTATTCGGAATATGGCTGCAAGCTGAATATAGACATTAAACGGAATTTGATGTGCATGTAAACGTAGCCAGTGATACACAAATAAATAAGTCATTTCCTGTCAGGATTTTTATCTGCTCAGTCTGTCAGGATGTGGGGTTTCCACAAACACACACTTTTTTTTTTCTTTTCAAATTTGCTATCCTTGAAAAGAATCACCTATTAATAAAATCTAGTTAATATTTACACCACTTAGGTTACTGAAATTGGGTAAATATGAGGTTAGTCAGAATTAAATGAAAGCTTTAGCTAACGCTCAAGTTAACCATGTTAGCTAATGCTGGCTAATACCACAGCTACTCACCTGACAGCTGACCTACTCTAGCAAATATTTAAGAATTGTATAGGTTTTCATAATTCGTTTAATTCGAGCATTCGGGTAGTATTTCAGCTTTCTTTTTTTACTTTAGTGCAAACATTATTACATGAACTGAAATTACTTACGGTAATAAGGTCGCTCTCTAGAGCGTTAGTAAGAAGGAACTCGTTATTTTTTGAATTTCAACCGACGCTTTCCGCAGCAGCGCTCGCGAGCTCAGTGACGCGCTTTCAGTGGAGTGAATACTACAAACCTGCACTGTGCTGAAATACTCTTTAATAGCATTAAACCTACGAGTTCGCTCATGATTCTGTGTTAAATTATTAGACTTGGCGCCCCAAATTATAGAAGAACCTAAACTCAGAAGCAACAAAAGTAGCAAATGATAACTGAGCACAGAGAGACGAAGAAACCGGCTTTATTATTAAAAAAATAAGAATAAGTTTAAACCGTGTCACTCATATTTATAACGTGTGTTTGTACAAAATATTTGCTTGTGGATCTTGTAATGTGGTTTACTAATTTTAGTTAATCACGAAAGCACTTAAACGTGCTGCTGCCATGATTAAATTTGACCTTGATCGATCAGGCACTAGGGCCATGTGGTTCTATGACGAGTCCCGGCTCCTGTTCTAGGATTGGCTAGTATTAGGTGACGTCTTGTGCCACATCGAACATTTCGATTGGGCGAGTGTTTTAAATCCCGCCTTAAGAATGCGGAAGTAGTACGAATACAGGTAGATGACAGCGTATAGGACAACGCCGCTTTTTAGTTACCTTAGACTGCGTTCGTTAATGTCTGCAGTTTCTTGACATAAATTGGACTTTGGACTCCTGTTCTATACGGAAAGATTAAGCACAGAGTTTGTGAGTTGATATTTTCCTTTTAGATGTTATAATGTAAAAATAAAAACTAGTCGTTGTGTGTAATTCGGTTAGGTTGTTATGAATAATCATCTGTGTTAAATGAATAGATAGTTTTTGTCTTCAGCAAAGCACATAAAGGGAAGAGCATTAGGGCATTGAAGCAAATGAAACAAGATATCTCTTTATATGTCTGTATATGTTTGTATAACTTACAAGTTGTGTTTTCATTTTCTGTAAATAAACGTGTGTCGAATATGAATGAACTGGTTTCACCTACAGCCTCAGAAGTACAATTCCCACACAGATGATAGACTTTGGTCTGAAATCACCTGTTTCTCTAGGTCTTTGTGTGCTTCTCTAAACTTTTACAACATTCACGATAGACAGACAGACAGACAGACAGACAGTTGTGGATAGATATGATAATACAACTTACAGGTTAAAGTCTGTTGGGGGAAATAGTCTTTACTGAATATTATATTTGCTCATGGGGGGTGTACAGTGGCCTAGTGGTTAGCACGCTTGCCCCACACCCATGGGCTCAGGGTCCGATTCCTGCCTCTGCCCTGTGTGCTGTATCTGCATGCTATCCCCAGGGTTTCCTCTGGGTACTCTGGTTTCCTCCCCAGTTCAAAGACTTGTGTTGTAGGCTGATTGGCAGGTTTGTGCTCTGTAATGGGTTAGCACCTTGTCTAGAGTGCCCCGAATCCCTAAGGATAGGCTCCAGGCTCCCTACAACCCTGTGTGGGATAAGCAGCATGGAAAATGGATGGATGGATATTTGCTTATAAGTAAATAAATCTCCATCATCTCCACCAAGAGGTGGTGAAGGGTGGTGTGTATGAGAAGGATAAAGAATACCCTAAACAAACAACTGGCCAAAGTAATATGGCTCCAGTCCTACTCAATCACTGAACAGTCACTTTGTGAAATTCTCCCATTAATAATTTCAAGTACTAAAGTCTCTTTATATTTGTGTTTATGGCAGCAATGGCAGGCAATGCAGTGGTGGTAATGCGGCTGCTGGCTTCGGCCTACTCTGTGGCTGAGAAAGCAGGAGCGATTGTAAGGAAAGTGCTGCACAGTGGAGAGCTGGGTATCATTGAGAAGGTGAGCTTCTATCTCAGAACGTTCTGTGGATCTTTACCTGTTATTCGTTTAATCTGTGCTCTTCAAGAATTATTTGAAATAACCTGTTTGCACTTTATATACACAATAGATGGAGGACTTTTGTGCAAAATGTCTTTATGCTTATTATTTTTTTTTAAATCTAAAAAGTTTTATGTACTAACACTGTAGTGTACTGACAAAAATATTCACACTTTCCTTCCTGCAGTCTCAGCAGCCATGAGTAAAATGTTTTTTTTTTTTTGTTTTTTTTTTATTCAAAAATGTTTTTATACACTGTAGTGACTCCGTTTATTGCAGCTGTTTAAATGCTATTTTCCAATTTACATCCTTATTTCTTCCATAATCATTTTTTCTGGGAGAACAGCAGAAATAAGAGTAAACTGTATTTATGCATATTAATAATTTCCCTAAAATTAACAGGCTTTGGCTGCAGAGGACACATCTTTTCTTTGAATCATTCTGCCCTACTATTTGTTGTTTTTGTAATGTGATTTTCTTTAATGGATTAAAATATCCTAACTGTTAGCCATCACACAGGTTTATAATGTAATGCATGTTTGGCTGGACATTATGTAACCATTGAATACATTTTCACCCTTTTGACTCAGTATGACTCTTAGTGTGACAGTAGTATGTGTGTATACTTGGCTGTAGATGTCTCTCGCTCCTAGGATGTTGAAGTGTGTACATTTCTACTTTATGTTCCTGACTGAATCCTGATCTTTCACATTATCCGCGCTGTGTTTTCCTGTCTCAGACAGGGGTTGATGACCTACAGACACTGGCGGACCGACTTGCTCAGAAGAGTATATGTGCCTCTCTATCGAAGCGCTTCCCTAAAATCACCATCATTGGCGAGGAGGTGTGTGTGTGTGTGTGTGTGTGTGTGTGTGTTTGATAAGTGGTGAAGCTAATCTTCCTGAAGCAGGTTTTTACTTCAGCTGTGTAAAGAAGGAGTTTATTACGCAATGCACATGCTCATTAACAACACCTAAGTGAAACAAACAACTGAAACATTTACACAGCTGTACAGTGATGGTGTGCTGTTACTTTTTTTGCGATGGAAAATGGGTTTCCATTATGAGCAGAAAAAAACTAGCTTTTGAGGAGCAAACATTCCAGTTAAATTGTATGATGAAAAAGAGCTAGTCTCTGTTATTCCAGTATCGGGCATAATGGAGCAATAATCTCTGAGCTGTAACATCAGTTCCTGACAAAATTAGATTAGATTTAGATTTGATTAGAGAGCTTTACTGTCATTCTAAGCATATACAAATATACAGTAGAATGAAATGGTGTTCCCCAAGGCCTTGGAGCAAGATTACAGAAAGTGACTACAGTGAAAGCCTGGAAAGATTTAGTGCAAAAATAGTGAAAAAATATGTAATAAAAAAGAATGTAGTGAAAAAGTAGCAGTGCAAAATCACAGAGAAGTACAAGACAATAATAGATACAGTGCAAGAATCAGACTCTGTTATCTGTCTGTGATTCTAGTTCATGATTGTTTGTGCATTTTCTAAAGCAGACTATCTAAATAAAAATTGTTTGCTTTTTTCTGTATATAGTGTTATTATACTGTTATTGTCTACATAGTGTTAAATATTGTGATATAAGTTTGAGTTACTAATCTACCGAATCCTAAAACTGCTATAATTAATCTATTATTCTAATCTAACAATCTGAAGAGCTTCTTCAATTCTGCTGATTTGTTTGAAACTTGCTTCATGTGTGATTTTCACTCACTGCTACTATGTATCTCTGCACTGCTAACAGAATGTACGTTTCCCCCTCATACCTTCCTGTTAGGATCTGCCAGCTGAGGCAGTGGAAGAGGACCTGATTGAGACCGGCCAGCATGATGGAATATTACAAAAGCCATGCCCTGATGAATACAGCAAGTTAAAGGAGGAAGAGGTAAAATCATGAAAAGAATTTAATTTATGTAAATCTCAAGGCACTTAAAACAGTTCCAAAAACAGTTACAGCAGTAAAAAGACAGAACTCTAAACCTAGGAGAGAAACACAAAGCAAAATTAAACATATTGTTGTTGTTCTTTCGGCTGCTCCCGTTAGGGGTCGCCACAGTGGATCATTGGTCCGCATATATGATTTGGCACAGTTTTTTTTTTTTCTTTTTTTTCTTTTCTTTCCCTGCATGCCCTTCCTGACGCATCCCTCCCCAGTTTTATCTGGGCTTGGAACGGGCACTGGGAGTGCACTGTCTTGTGCAGTCCCAGTGACTGGGGTCGGTTCCCTGGCTGGGAATCGAACCCGGGCCGCAAGAACGTAGAAGGGTAACCACTAGTCCTCCAGGGATCCTATAAAGCAAAATTAAACATGTATAGAAAATGTTTGTATTATCACAAAAATAGACAGAAATTTGGTGAAGCACTGTTTAAACCCCAGCTATCAGACTCGCTGGTCAGACCAGTCTGAGAGCGGTAAGTGCTTCCGATCAAAATGTTTTAAACGCCCACACTTGCAGTGAATGTTTGATGAAAACTTTGATGGAATGATATCAGCCTTGTGAGTGCAAGATTTTGTCTGAGATTAGCCCCACCCACTTTACACTGAACATGGAGGAACTGTGGTGAAGACATCCTTGAAATTTTTTAGAAGGTCATCTTATCCACTCTAAGTTGACTCCAACTCCCAAATCTTAGTCCTTAAAAGGCCTTGAAAGTCCCAGAGGCTACCTGTGAAGTGTCTGTGTGTGAACTTAAAATACTTTACGTTTCTGTCTCTCAGCTGGTTGTGTGGGTTGATCCTCTAGATGGCACCAAAGAGTACACGGAAGGTAAGAGCGTCCCGTCATCTCCATCTGACATGTGACTCATGGCTCTCCTATACACCTCTGTAAGCACTGCACAGTCCATATCTCTGATTCTGACTGTGTTCTTAATTACATACCACCTTTTAATGTGAAGATGCTGTGTATAGTGTGTGTTGAATGCCTCTGCTGATTTAAAACTTTAAAACAGGTGGTGGTGGGGTGCTGGGGTCTCTGTGGGTTTCCTCCGGGTTCTCCAGTTTCCCAATTCCTGAGAAGTAGGTGGCAGTACGTGGATTGGCTAAGATAAAATTGCCCATGTGTGAATGTGTGTGTGCATGGTGCCCTGTGATGGACTGGCGTCCCATCCAGGGTGTGTTCCCCCCTCACGCCCAATGTTCCCAGGATCGGCTCCAGATCCACAGCATCCCTGAAAAGGATAAAGCTGTTACTAAAAGTGAGTGAGTGAAAAAAAAAAAAAAGGTTCTACACTGTTTAAATCATTAAAGTCTAACAGGAGATATGGGGAGTGTCAGTGTTTTGAGTTGTGTGCAGTAACAATATAGAGCTTGCTGAATATGTCAGGAGTAAAACATGACGAGGAGTGGTGCTGTAGTAAAATGGTTAACAACAGTGTAAAACACAAGTGTTTTATTCCTCTTCCTACATTTACAAGTACATTTAATATTGAGGAACAAAGAGGAGTCAAGTTGCTCTTGTTACGTACCTTATAGCAGCTATAAACAGTCATTCCCTGAACAGCCTCCTCCCCTCCTCTTGGAGTTAATAAGACAAAAATGAACTTGTCATGTTACTGGGAAACAAGAAACTTAACATCTTCTGTCCTTAAGACTCTCTCATAGTGGAAAACTTGCTGACTGTTACAAAGCACTGACACTCAAGATTTGCTAAATGTTAAAATATTTCTCTACAGAAAACTATTCTAAAACGTGTATGTTTTTGTTAATTAGCAGCACATGTTTCAGTCTGTTTGTCATACATTATGTGGTGCGTCCACCATACAAGTTCCTGTGAATGAGCTATTACTACAGAAACCATTAAAAAAAGCATTAATATAGACCTGTGATTTAACCGGCACTACTGTCAGAGGTGCTGCTCTTATAGAAAATGAATCAACACCTGACCAATCAGACTGAAGAATTCAGCAGCACTGTGGTATAACGCAGTATATCAAATAAATGATTATTTGAACTTTATAGTAAAGGTTAAAATTTGTATTCTGAACAGAAATTTTAATTCACCTGCTCTCACTTGCAGTTTTCTCTGTTTTCATTTCTCCATTTCCTGGGGACTTGACTTCTGTTTCATATAGTCACACTGTCCTACACTGATCCACTAGCCCCCTTTAATCAATCCACCCCCTCCCTTCTCTCTCTCACTCTCTCTCTCTCTCTCTCTCTCTCTCTCTTTCTTCCTGTCTCTATCTGTGCTTCAGCTGCATACATATTGAACAGCCCAGTTGTCTGTGTGAATTGGCTCGAGGCCCACAGATCTCCAACAAGTACGCTAATCCTTAATCTGTTTTGCTTTCCAATCCTGGCTTTACCACACCCTTGTCAACTTCCCCACCTATGTCACATGAGTGTATAGTTCAGCAGAAGCACACCTGAATTGGTGTGTAAATCTTCAAACAAATCACTGTTTGTTTCCTTCACACTCTGTACAGTGCCATATCGACTTGCTAGCTAACATGTTTTTGCTAGCATATGTGACCTGCTCCATTACTGAGTCTCTCAACCCAGGAGCACATTGTGTATTTTACACATTTCTGTATCAAAGAACATTTCTGCTGATTTCATGTTGATCTTTGTCCCTTATATATTAGAAGAACTATTTAGTGCTCATTTGGACATAAACTGTCAAACTCCTTGTTTTTGAGGAAAAAACCCGAGGCTTGCAATAAACGATGCTTGCAATAGAATTTTAGTTGTCATGTAAGGCAACATGAACACTCTTTTTACAGCCCAGAATGATGAAATAAAATGCTAAATTGTTCTGAAAATTGCATTTATATTTTAATTGCATAATCATTAACCTTTACTCTCTAACTCTAGCATAATCTGGTAACATAATCTGTGATAAATGTCAGTGGATACCATGGCAATGTAATATAGTGTAGGAATGATATTGTTATATTGCATAAGCCAATACTGGATCTGTAATTGTTATACTGACATAGACACAATAAATTTTAGCAGTAGTGCTACACTATGCATTTTAATCATAGAAATAATGTTCATTTGTGTCTCCTTCTTAAGCAAAAATATCATAAACAGATCTGAAATTTCTTTATCCATAATAATTGTCATAGTTAATTTACTTGCTTTACATTTTTTTTTTTACAGAAATTGCCAATTTGTCTGACAGAATATAAAAGTTTTTAGAGAGTTACAATGTCCCAGTCGTTGTGCAGTTGATCTGTCGTACTCTTGCACCTAAGGCTTTAAAGCGATTTAACAATGCTGTAAGAACCACACCTTTACAACCCTAGCACATTGTCATTTATTTGAAGCTTCACCAATAAACTTCCCAAAAACAGCCCAGAATCAGGCTTTTCACCTAAATTTGATTTCTACACAAATCAACCATTGCCACTTCTGACTCTGAATGACACTGTATACATTTTAAAAAGAATATATACAGTATCATTCTGTATACTGTATATATTTTAAAAAGAAAAGCCATTTTAAAAAGAAGTGTGCCCATCATGTGGAGTGTATTATCAGAGAGACGTGTTTGTTTGTGTGTTCTCAGGGCTCCTGGATCATGTGACTGTGCTGATAGGCATCGCGTATAAAGGAAAAGCAATCGCTGGAGTGATCAATCAGCCCTTCTACAACTATCAGGTCAGGCTGTTATATGTACTACAGCACAGATGTTCCATATTGGCCAAAGCATTCATAAATCTATTATTATAATCATTGTCATTATCAATATTAATAATAATAATAATAATAATAATCATTGCAATGGATTGGTGTCCTATCTAGCATTTATTCCTGCCTTGTGCTCAATGTTCCCAGGTTTCTTTTCTGTAGTTGATGGGGCTGCATTTGATCAGGAAGTGTGTTTGTATGATGTCTCTGAGCTGTTCGGAGCTGATGTGTGTAATGCTGTTTTTAGGTTTAGTAATACACGTGTGCAATGTGAAATTTCAGGCGGGTGCAGGTGCCACTTTGGGCCGAACTCTCTGGGGAATATTGGGTTTGGGAGCCTTCGGGTTCCAGCTACAGGAAGTCCCAGAGGGGAAACGCATCATCACCACCACTCGCTCTCACAGCAATAAACTCGTTACTGATGCCGTGCAGGCCATGGATCCTCATGATGTCATCAGAGTGGGAGGAGCTGGGAATAAGGTGTGTGACGAGGCTTATTATTATTATTATTATTATTATTATTATTATTATTACCTTTCTGATTTATTTTATGCCATGAGCTCAGGTGATGTTGATTTGACATATCACTGATTGTACACAAGACACAATCATCCTAAAGCATACTGCCTCTCTGAATTTTTTTCCTAATTTAGTAACAGAAGCTTGCAGAGAGTTGATTTGCTTACAGTGAGGATGTCAGAACTGGGTCCTGGCCAATACTTCTAAGGGTTTTTGTTTAGGTGAAGGTCACATGACCCTTGTTCTTCTTGCGCCTGATTTATATTTCCACATTATACTGAGTTTATACTCTCACATTGGACAGCTTTAAATGAACAGCACAAGCAAGTAGATCAGTTTTTTCCCCTGCGGTTCACACACGGTGTAACATGCGGTGATATGAACACATTGTATAATGGATTTATACAGAAAATGACAATCATGATATTACTGCATGTGTGAATATAATGTGTGAGGCTTTAAACACGCCGTTGCGCATTCAAATCAGAAAAAAAAAAAACATTCAAATCAGAAAATTGGTCCAACAGTGTTTGTTGCACCTGCATCAATTTACAAGAAAGGAAAATGGATTAAAACACGTCATTGAAAATCAAAGCACACAGCAGCTGATGTACATTCGCGTGTCTGTGTGTGGATGCGTGCGTGAGCGAGCCTCTTAAGTGAACTGAGCTAAAACTTTTAGGCTTGGACCTCATTTGAATCATATCAGTGCTGAACCAAATCATATTGGATAAGTAATAAATCATAAAAACGGTGTTGTTTCTGTAGCATATCGTATACTGTGTACTGAGATGTATATTGTACCATCTGTAAGAGGAAGCTTTACACCTCTACTCATTATAATGGCCAGTTTAATTCTTCAGGATTGTGTGCTTTACTTTGTTTTTCATCTAACATCCTCCCAATAAAAACACAATGTACAGTTAGGTGATGCAAACCACAGCAACAAAAAAAAATCTAAAGCATCTATCATTCAGTGATTGACAGAAGTGTGGATTTAAACTAATTAACCTGAAGTGCTTTGATACAAGAATTGCTCGATACTGCTGCATACAGATGAGTGAAAACACTTCAGAAATGCTTTCAGTGAGAACTGACTTGGTTTATAATTGATCATGCAAGATATATTTTCCCCCCAGCATTTTTCAGCAAGGAGCAATAGGGTTTTTTTTTTCCACATATGAGATGTAACAGTTTTAGTGATAATATTGATTATACTACTAATAAAAAATGATAACCCGCTGAAGTCACGGTTCTCCCTGGCATTTGTGAAAAGCATCTTATAATAGATTAATTATTTCTTTTTCATAACTCATATAAACAGGCCAAAATAAAACAGTTGGTTTATTTAGGGTAAAGCTTTTCCATATCATCTGCACTGCTTCTCACTGCTCTACAGATTCACAGTAGATGTGGATGTCCAGAGATGGCGACTTCAGACTTTCAGACAGCTGATAGCAGCTTTATGACTGCAATTTGAGAAACATCTTTTTTGCTTGTTTCTATGATCTTCAAGCAAAAAATAATGCTTTGATATTAATTAATGAATTAATGATTTGCTCAATGTGATCGCTGTTCTGAATTTTGGGTTAAGATCAGAGGGATGAAATTGCTGCATGTACCACATATGCCAAAAGAGGAAGAAAGATCAGTGGTACTACATTCTCCATCCAACAAGTTAAAAACAAACCCATTCATATCTCTGAATCTGTTTTTACGCAGACTCCCTCCTTGTGTCTTGATAAGATGAGTGTTACTTCCCGTGCCTTTTCTTCACAGATTATTCAGCTGGTGGAGGGAAAAGCGTCAGCGTATGTGTTTGCCAGTCCGGGCTGTAAGAAGTGGGACACCTGTGCAACTGAAGCCATTCTGCATGCTGTCGGAGGTAACACGTCATTTCTCTTTGTGTATTATTTCATTCTGCTTTATTGTTATTACCTCAAAATCAGACAATGTACAAAACAGTGATGTGAAATGAAGCTCACTTTTTGCGACCCCAAAGGAAAGCTGACGGACATGCACGGGAATGCTTACCGATACGACGCCGAAGTGAAGCACATGAACTCGGCTGGTGTGTTAGCCACACTGAGGAACCATCAGTTTTACGCCAGCAGAGTTCCCCAGTCCGTCCTCAAGGCCCTGCAGTCCGACTGAAACAGCCACAGCGGCTTTATGGACGTCTTCCTGCCTTTCAGTTTGTTTCCCTTCAACTGAAATCATTAGAGAAGGGGTTAATGACTGTCATCAGTGACAGAAAATAGATCTGGGATTGTTACTGACACAAGTTTTAAATTTTTTAATTGCAACATTCTCACATTTGTCTAATCTGCCAATATTTTGGCATGTTAGAACACTATGTTTTTGTACGTACACTGAGATACCAGTTAATTGCGTCAACCAATCATATATGTTACCTTGTTTGTGTACATTTGCTGACTGTAGCCCATGTGTCATAAAAGTGGCAGATAAGCCAGTTGACATTTGAATCTGGAATGACTGACAGTGACACAGGTGTTTTAAACTCTCCGATATTAACTGACACCCTGGAAGCCAAGCCCTCTTCCCTCTGTCTCATATCTCTCGTCTCCTCTCAATTTTCCTGCTTGAAAGATGCAATTGACAGATGGCAGCCCTCACATTCTCATGATATATGTAGAATGTTTGGAGTTCATTACTGTTAAATTTATCAAAATACAGTATATTTTTGAGCTGACATTAGACAAGTATATACTTAATATCAGTTAGCTATATTTATTAGGGATGCCACAGAAAAAAAATTGACTGAAAGTGGTCACAAAGGGGAAATAGGCCCAGAACGGAGTGTAAAACATTTTGACAATTTTAATGGTTCCTGGTCCTCATTTTACATTTGACTTCCTGCTTCATCCTCCGTTGCCTCTACTTCACAAAAACTCCAGTATGGGTATGCATTTATTGTGTGTTGAATTATAATTTTATTTAAATTAGTTAATGACTCTTAACAGTATGCTCTGTTATAAGGATAAATTTGCCAGTTAATTTAATTAATTGTTGTCATCTCCTCTTGACATTAGCATTAACTCCACAAGAGTAAAGACCCCTCTACTGAGATCTGTTTATCTTGTATTTCATAAAGCAATTCACTTGGTGTTTTTGTGGACTTTGATTTCTGGACCTACAGTCACCATAGCCTCTCCTATGGCCATCCATGCTCAAAGTCCCAATTATTTTTGGGTGTCTGTTACGCCGATACAGCTGCATCAGTCGCAGCTGTCTTGCTGTGAATTTACACGCTCTTTAACATCACTTCTGGCTTGAGAAACGGCCTGCAGGCTGAAAAACGTCCTTCAAAAAGCATCTAGTAGTCAGAACCTGACACCGATGAAGAGCTAGAGGATGATTAACACACACTGTACATAAGAAACGATGAGCTCCAGGCCCTTAACAGTACACCAACAAGGTATCAAAAGCATAAATATATCTAGCACATTGTTCAGTAAGTGTAGGGGGAAAAAATCTGCATCTTAAGAAACAAAAACTCCAATTACTTCCGGTACTCACCACCATCAATGTTATTGTTTATACTTAATTAATTTCAATGTTAATTTACCTGTATGATTTTGTTGTTGGGTTTAGTGAATGTTTGTCTCTTGATCTTGATTCGCTTGTTCCTGGGAGACATTTTACAAACAGAAAATAAAGCAGCATTCATGCTTGACTTAACCTTTGTGTTTTTCTTCCAAACAAATATGTATGGTTCTAGTTTAATGTGATTTCAGAAGGATCATATTAGTTCAGTGAATTTCTTTAGGTAGGGAGGGAGCTATACCTTAATTGGAACACATGTACATCTCCACATTCTTGCAATAATCCAATCAGCTAATCGTGTGGCAGCATCACAATAGATAAAATCATGCATGTACATGGCAAGAGCTTCAGTTAATGTTCACATCAAAGACTGGTTTAAGCTGACAGGAAGGCCACATTACATTTACATTTACATTTATGGCATTTGGCAGATGCCCTTATCCAGAGGGACTTACAATAGTGCTTTGAAGTCTATCAAAAATACATTCTGAATTAACTCAAATAAGCACTCTTTACAACCGCTGTGAGCAGAAAAGCATTTCAGAATGCACAACACTCTGAACCTTGAGGTGAATGGGCTATAACAGCAGAAGACCATATTGCCTGACTGATTCCAATCCTGTCAGCCAATAACAGGTTACAGTGGGCACAGGCTTATTGAAACTTTTTTTTTTTTTGATAGAAAAAATGTATCATGTGTTGGTTTTTTTTGTTTATTATTAATTGCATGAAAGCTTAGACAATACCCGAGTTCACCCCCTGCTGATATGGGATTATTTGTAGCACATTTTGGTCTGGGTTCACTTCCCCTCCCTGCCAGCAGAGGTTGTGATCAGCAGAATACTAGTGCTACCTCTGCCATTTACTTCCGAGTTTAGGAGTATTTAAGTGACTGAAATAAATGAACTCGTTGTGAAGTCTTGCCCATCATCTGTTAAGTATCTCTAAAGTAAGTTCTAAGCTTCTGTTTCATTCTGACTGTCTTATTGTTTGTTAGATATTTGACTTGTGTATTGGAGTACTCTTTGGATTACCCCTTGGCCTTGTTTGTTTGGCCTTGTTTGCCTGTTTCATTGTGATTGTTCATACATATAACTGTTGCCCTGTAGGGGAATCAGGTTTCAGTTCATGCACAGCAACTTCTCTAAATTAAAAGTGCAGTTTTCTTTCTGTTAATTCTGTAAATCCTGATTCCAAGGTACACAAATGTTTTTTCACATAACCTTATACTGCATATTTAAAAGTTCTGGCCAGAAATATAAATAAATGTCAAAGGATTGTTTCAGTCTTTATCTCTGTAGTGATACAGGACAGTTATGTGACATTATAATTACAACTACAACATAAGCTCCATTCAACACATTGGAAACGTTAGCTATTGATTCCCCCTGCTGTTGTTTTATGGCTAAGGCACATGGGGTCAGTAGACACACACTGGTTTGTAGTGCATTCCCAGTTTTCTAACTGAGCATTCACATTTGATGTCATGGCTAGAAGGCTCATCGGGTCCCTGAACCGACCCTGAGCTCAGTTTACTGTCTGTGCACATGTTCTCCCCGTGACTGTGTGGGTTTCCTCCAGGTTCTCCAGATCCTCCAGGTTTCCTTCCACTGTCCAAAAAAATGCAATTAGTTGGACAGGCTATGCTAAATTGCACCTAGGTGTGAATGAGTGTATGCAGGGTGTCCTGCAGTCTTCCTGGGATAGGCCCTGGATCCACGATAAAACAATTACCAAAGATAAATGAACAAAGGACTTAATATTAGGGAGAAATGAAAGGCAAAAACCAAGTTCAATGGATTTCATTCATTCATTTAATCTTCAGTAAGTGTTTTCTCTCGGTCAGGGTCATGGTGGATCTGAAGCCTATCCCAGGAACTAGGCCCATTTCTTAACAAATTCAGGTGGTCTGAACACAGGCTATGGGTTTTAAGTGAAAGGAAGAGAACTGAAGCCAATTATCATAGATCAGTAATATTGAAGGGCAACTCCATGTGCACAAAAACTGACTGACTTACTCGTCCTGACCTGTTCACCACAGTTCGATTTGGTTGCCAGCGTTGAGCTCCTGAGGCTGTGCTCTCTGTAAGGCATGACAAACTGCAGTGGGAAAATTAGCATCAAAAATTAATTTACACCAATTAGTTACCACACCGTGTGGTTCACTAAGAGGTAAAATGTGAAGCTTTATACAAAACACCCCAGGCTCTAGTGGTGATATTTTTATCAAACACATTTGCACCAAACCAAACAATTACAGATATACCTAAGGGAATGTGCATTACTGTTTTCTATGGAGCGGTTTTGAACATGTTCATCAAAACACCCATATGGCCTGAAATCTGGTCAAGCACTTGTATTAGCAAGCTTACGTTTTTTAATCTGAAAAATCAGGCTATGTATAGCATTCCTTAAGATTTTTTTTAGCTTTGCCGTGCATTAAAAGTTGTGATGAAAGAAATCATGATGTGCTATATTTAGGTGAGTCAGATTGTTCTCAAACCAACAGTCTGGTTAAACCTGGTACTAGAACAAGTCTCGAGTGATCGGATCACAAGTGGTCAGCTGAGGTGGATAACCGTTCACATGTGGCCTGTTAATGTATTTCGCATGTGTACTGTATTTACCGACCACGTGTGATGGTATGTCATGGCTAGAAAGCAACACAATGTCACTTAAACAGCCTCAACACTACTACCCTAATATCAAAGCTCAAAAAGAATAAGTGCATATATGTGGTGGTCTGGAAAACCTGTCGGATGTTGCTGTGGCTCAATTCTGGCCAAACAGCCAATAATAGGTTTGGACCAAATTTTCTGTCTATCCCATACTTTGAAATATCTACTTCAGAAAAACAATATTATATATATTTGAGCACAATGATGCAGAAATGTTTTTAACTAAATGTGTGAAGGCTTTTTGCAAAGATTTTAAGTGGATAAAAACAGCTGTAGGCTATGAATAAAGGCAGTATTCATAATAATGTTTAAGTGCAATTGGAATGGAGTCATTAAATGAGATTTTCTCCCTTTACACTTCTGGGTGCAAGCAGAGTTTAAAATGTGAGAACTTGTGCATGAAAGAAATATTTCAGTTCAGCGAAACATGTAGTTTTTAAAACTTTATATAGTATGAAATATCAAAATTTCAATATCTGAAGGGTTTTCCCAGGCTGCCACATAGCTTTTACACAGTCTGAAAGCATTTCCTGATCAAATTGTGAGGATGAAGGCTTTAGGTCCTACATATAGATTACTATTAATGGCAGACTGCAAAGTATTTGTGCAGCTTTTGCTCAGCTAACCATATGTCATCAAAGGAAATGAGCTTGGCAATGGAAATAAATGTGTTGTTTTTTTTCTTTTTCTTCCTACACACACACACACACACACACACACACACAGAGACGTCTAATGAACTTGACCACATTACACAATGCAGCAGCTGAATATCCATGGCCAAAATACAATACTGTATGTCCCTTCTGAAAAATGTGTATACACTATATTAAAGTCAAACATCAAGACTATCATTGCAAATATTCTAATATTCTATTAGACATTGCTGTAATATTCTACAACAATGTCATACAGTAGGTAATTTCTTAATGAAGCAGTAATAAAAACATGCCATTTCTCTAAATAGATATTTCCTCAAGGTGCTAAAACCATCATGTTTGCTTATGTAAAGTATATTTCTATTATGAGAATGTGTGAACAGTTTCACTGACACAAATACATTCATACATTAATGAACAGATCTCATTGAGAATGGTAAAAAGCCTGTGTCTGAGAGGAGAGTTTATATGGCCAGTAGTGCTTGTTTTAATAGCCTATAGGAATTTCTTATTCATTCATCTTCAGTAACTTCCTTATCCTGGTCAGCCTATCCCAGGAACACTGGGCACGAGGCAGGAATACACCCTGAAAGGGATGTCGGTCCATTACAAGACAACACACACACACACACACACACACACACACACACACACACACACCTAGATGCAATTTATGTTATCTTGCGAGGTTTGAGGAAACTGAAAATCCCAGAGGAAACCCACACGGCCACAGGAAGAAGATGCAAAGCTTCACACAGACAGTAGTCTGAGCTCAAGGGTCAACAGGGGACCCTGGAACTATAATTGGAAACTTAATTAATGTTTGCAACCCCCCATCAGAAAAATCTAATGATTGTAACATGTATAAGACACAGCAGCATGTATTAACTATTTGGAAAGTAGCTTGATTCCTTGCAAAAACCACAAAACCTGGCAAAGCTGTCTGTCCTTCAATATTATCCAGGGAGTATTAGCATGACACAGATGTGTCCCTGACCACCTCTGAATGTAATCTCAAGTCATCCATTCATAATCTAATTACAGTCTGTCCTAGGTGTGTTTGCACCTGCTTTTTCATGCAGTCAAGTGAAATTCAAATGTGAACCGATCACCAAAAATGGATGTAAAAGCAAGATGTAAAACTGAATGTGATCTGATCACCAGAAACGGCTGTAAAGGCAAGATATAAACAGGTGCTAAGGTTTGGTGCTAGAGAAATGAAAAGTCTATAAGCCTGCACAAACATTTGCTTTAACTAACTGTGTGGGTTCTTTTTGTAATTTCTTTGTATTACCTGTTAAACATACAGTGCATTAGAATTTAAAGGAATGACAAAGACCCACAAATGATGTAGAGTTAAGATCATGAATTATTTTTCATTTTCATTTGGCAAAAAAGCAGAATAGTACGCCCTAGAAAGAATACTACGAATCGTAGTCTTGGCTGTTAAAACCTAAACGACACTCCGTCTTAACTGAAAAGATTTTTATCAGAAAGCTATTTAATCTGGAGCAAGGGTAATAAACATTCTGTGGTTCTTTCCGGGTGATGATTGCAAGTCCAAAACAAATGCAATGACTCCACCAATAGATATGTTAAAGCATTTAAACTGTTCCCAAGTCTTACAAAACCCTCAAAGCTCCCTGGTCTGTGCAGAACTGTGTTTTTAGATGTCGGCTCTAATCCATGCTCATCCACCACAAAATGGGTTTATTAAGAGTCTCACGGTTTAGCCTGCTCTGCATTGAATTCATTCCCTGAATTACAGAGCAGGTGGCGAATAACCAATAACGTCGTTTTTTTTAACCGCAGTCAACATCAGCTGATAGAAACTTACTGGAAACTTCCTGGTGTTTGATCCCATGGATGATCTTAACTTGGAAGTTTAGGTACTCTACTCACATTCAAGGTGCTTTTTCTTATGATCAAACACTCTTAATCCTAAAAAAGCCAATTAGAGAGATTACACATACTTCTAAACACTAGGGGTGTAACACAATGCCACTGGCTGTATCTGTATGTGTTTAGTGCTTCAAGTATTCATGTCTATATCTGTTTTCCTATTTAAACCCAAAGTTGATATGGCCTTGTTTTTTTTTTTTATTATTTATTTATTTATTTTTTTGTAAATTAAATTCAAACCCTATCAAACAGAGGTAGAAATGGCAGCACTGTCATGATGGTATGTGAATTCTGACTCTTACAGTACAGTTCCTCAAGCTCAGCTACATCACTCGAGTTCATCATTGATAATAGTTCTCAAATACAGATTTTTTTTAAAAAAATTATTTTTGTTTGCTTCTAATGAGTATAGTTGGTTCTGTTTACCAAAATATAAATAATCTAGAAAGCCTAATTTAAACCACAGTGACCCAGACCAGGCAGTCACTAAGGATGCTGGGAATGTATTGCATGTTAATGAACATGGCCTTTCTCTGTCCCACGAGCTTAACATCTGAAAAACTTCCTACTCTCGATCCCGGTCCCGATACCCATGTATTTATTTTTTACAAAATGAATAAATAAAATGAATTGTGCACCTGCTATTTGTATTTGTGTTCATATTCGTATCTGTTTGAAACACAATTGTTCATTCTGAGTGATGTATTCATATTCGGTTGCATCCCTACTCCACACTAATTGAAACATGACAAATCAATTACACCAACTGATATGTATCTGAGGATGGAGCATTTTGTTAGAAGTTTGTGAGGGGAAGATCATGCCAATAAATATGTATAAGAGTGTAATGTGGGAAAAGCAGGCTTACTTTTGATGTGATGTTACTTTAGTGTTGATCTGAGAACAGCAAGCCATAGGATCCTTCTGAGGGAAAAGTAATGAAGGACTGCTGTGCTCCTGTTAGAGCTGGCCTGCTGCTGATTTAGCACAGCTGATTGACAAGTAAAATCGTACTGGGAAAATGGTCCTACTTTCTTGGTTACTTGCTTGCCACCAAATGTCAGGTCTAAAGGTCTAAATTTATTTTATTTTTTTTATTTTTTATTTTTGGTCAGCATTATCAAAACTGCACTGTCTGTATTTTAGAACAATAAAACCATGCACATTCTTGTCTAAATAAATAAATAAAGTAAAAAAAATTCATCTCATACCCACTAAATTGAATCTGTCTACACTGGCATGATGCTTGTCCACAAATATTTGTCAAACTGTAATAAGAAATCCTCCTGGATTTAGAGGAATTGTAAATGGAAATGTTTTCTATCAAAAGTCTAACATTGCTTTATGTAACTGAAAATAGGCTTGTGTTCAAAGGGGATTTCATTTCATTGCTCTGGCACATTGGTTCCACTTCAGAGATCACAAAAGATGACTGATGGGGTTCGTCATAGCTGTGTGGTTTCAAACTGAGCGGATTTTAAAATGTGTCCAAAATGACATTCTGTAATATGTATTGAATCTGGTCATTAAAACTGGAATTTATGATAACTTCTCCAATCGGTCTGTCTTTCTATCTGTCTCTGTGTCGTCTTGTGTGTGTGTGTGTGTGTGTGTGTGTGTGTGTGTGTGTCTGCTTTTGTTGAGCTGCAGAAGGCAGAGGCGATGTTTCATCTCCGGAGCTTCAGAGATGGTCCCTGTGCAGTAGGTGTGAAACATACAGTGGGCGGAGGATTGTGCTCTGCTCCATCATCCATGCTAACACGCCTCTATCCCAAAGCTCTGCTCACATCCATTACCACGCTCGCTAGCATGAGCATCTCTCTCCATTCTTGTTTAAAAGGCAGCTTTCTACAGTTCTTTTTTGATGAGGTATAATCTCCATATCAGCGTTTCATGGCTGATGTGTATGTAAGTGCGACTTGACAATGGCCTTTTTTTAATTTAGTTGTTATTTTATTTTTTATTCCTCTGACCACAGAAGGAACAAGGGAAGGCCGGTTTGAGTGTTATCAGCAGGTAAACAGTGCCACAAGGGAAGAGCAGCAGAGAGATACGATAGCCTTGCTTGACAGTGGGAGATATTTTCCAAAAGAACAGGCATGTTTTTCGAAGTCGGTGATGTGTCTCACTCCCAGTTGTCATCGTAGGGCAGAAATGAAGCAGTGTTGCTTGCTGATAGAAGGCTAAAAATAAGAAGGAGAGACTCGAGTGGGCACATACTCTGTCTGTCTACTACAAAGCTTTAGTTTGAATTGAGTTGAATTGTACCACTGTTTATTACTACTTATTGCACATCTCTACAAAGCATTATAAAGCAATACAATATCTGAACAGAGATGCTTATAATCTGGGCTGAAAGGCAGAATATAATAAATGTGATGCAACTTCTCAAATTCTTTGTCTAGATGAACCATAGTGGGTAAACTTCTCCATAGTGGGAGTATTCTCAGATGTAAATATGTAACCAAAGCGTATAAAATACATTAAATTAAATAGGAACCTAGTTATTTAAACTGACAAATTTATAAGGACATTGGGGAAATTTGTATTTTTGAAGTTTCTTAGCATATATTACCAAAACTCATATGAAAGCTGAAGTCTTACATACTGTTGGGACTTTTCTATTTGTAAACAATGCTAAATTTGTACAAATTTGTACACCTATCAAAGTAGAGCTGTGTTTTTGCTTATATTAAATGTTAATCTAAAAGGACACTTTTAGCTTTATTGACAGTGTGACGTACTCAAAGGCTTCTTTCATAGAGTTTCAGTAGGTTTGTTGTTGGTAAAGCTGATTCAATATGTGCTCTTTCACACAGTGGTAAAGTTTATTATAGGCCTCACTGGTGAGACATCTGGTGACTGTTGGGGCCAGATGTCTTTCAATAGTACACCTAAAACTCAATGTCAAATTGCCTTACCTTTAAAATATATAGTAGCACTTACGTACTTATGGTAACACTTTATATTATTATTATTACTATTATTATTATTATCTATTATAAAGACTTATTCCAACAAGTCTCAGTATTCTGTTATGTCAGAGTGACAAAATGATTATATGCCATGCATCAAGCTGATGCTACTACATAACTGTCATTATGGTAGAAATGCTGTCATAGGTTTTCATTAAAATCTTATAAATATGATTATTGATATATATGGTTATGGTGTAATGAAGTTGCCATAAGTTTTCATAACATTAAAAGTAAAATGGGATAACAAACAAACAAAACATAAGTATGGCATCACTGTTTAATGACATGTAGTATTCATATAAAGCAGAAAGATGCCAGAGGTTCACTGAGCTACAGTGTTAGTTTTCATGACGTAATAATGAACATCATCTTGGAAAGTGTCAAAACACAACTTTGTCAACAAAACCTCTTGTGACTCTATATCAAAATGGCAACAGTTTTATGACAGCTGAAGTCTATTAGAATAAGCCTTAAATGTTTCTATGAGCTTTTGTGAGTTTTTATGAAGTGCTTATGTATAGTGGATATAAAAAGTCTACACACTCCTGTTAAAATGGCAGGTTTTTGTGATGTAAAACAATGAAACCATGATAAATCATGTCAGAACTTTTCCACCCTCAGTGTGAACATTTTGTGAAACATTTTAGGGAAAAATAGGAAAAATAAAAAAACTTGCAATAACCTGGTTGCATAAGTGTGCACACCCTTTTATAATTGGGGATGTGGCTGTGCTCAGAATGAACCAATCACATTCAGTCTCAGGTCAAGTAATTATCATTACAGTTGTCATCAATGAAATTTTTCTGATTAACCCCAAATAAAGACCAGCTGTTTCTTTATAATTTTCTTCACATCTTTTTGGTTTCATCTGACTTCTGAAGCCATGGTCCACAAAGAGCTTACAAAGCCTGTACAGGGTCCCACTATTGAAAGGTATTGATCAGTAGAGAGGTACAAAAATTTTTTCCAAAGTATTAGACATACCATGGAACACCCTAATGCCATCATCAGCAAGTGGAGAAAATGGAGCACCACAGTGACATCACCAAGAACAGGACATCCATCCAAGGACAAGACAAAAACTTACCCGGGAGGCTGCCAAGAGACCTACGGCAACATTAAAGGAGCTGGAGGAATATCTGACAAGTACTGATTACTTTCTGCATGTGACAACAATCTCTCATATTCTTCACATGTCTGGGCTATGGGGTAGGGTGGCTAGACGAAAGCCCTTTCTCTCAAAAAAACATCCAAGCTCAACTAAATCACCCCAAACTATGTGGCAAAATATGTTGTAGTCTGATGAGGCCAGTTCCAAAAGCTATAATAAATCCATAATTCCAAAAGATATGTTTGGTGCAAAAAAAAGCACATCACCCAAAGAACATACCCACGGTGAAGCCTGGTGGTGGCAGCATCATGCTTTACTGCTACTTTTCTTCAGCCAGAACTGGGACTTTTATCAAGGTGGACGGAATCATGAATAGCTACACATACCAGTTGATTTTAGTGCAAACTCTTCAGCTGTCTGCTAGTAAGCTGAAGATGAAAAGGAATTTCCACTTTTAGCATGACAGTGACCCAAAGCATGCATCCAGATCGACAACGGAAGGCTTAACCAAAAGAAGATCAATGTTTCTGAATGGCCTAGCCAGAGCCCAGACCTGAATCCAACTAAAAATCTGTGTTGTGACCTGAAGCTGGCTGTGCACAGGAGATGCCCTCACAATTTGATGGATCTAGAATGTTTTTGCAAGAAAGAGTGAGAAAAATATTGACAATTCAAAATGTGCCATACTGATAGACTCTAGGCCAGAAAAGTCTGAGTGGTGTAATATAATCAAAAGGTGCTTCAACAAAGTATTAGTTTAGGGGCATGCACACTTACGCAACCAGGTTATTGTAAGTTTTTATTTTTCCTGTTTTTCCCTAAAATGTGACATGATTTATATTGGTTTCTTTTTTACATTACAAAAACCTGACATTTTAACAGGGGTGTGTAGACCTTTTGTATTATTACCTTTGCTTAGTTCATTTGCCCTGTAGTGTATTCTCTCTCTCTCTCTCTCCGTATATATATATATATATATATATATATATATATATATATATATATATATATATATATATATATATAATGTATGTATATAATGTATGTATATAGGGAGTTTATATATAAACTTAGGGCAAGTCTAAAGCCAAGACATTGAACGTGAAATGGAAAAAGGGAATTCGCAAAACGGAATCAATCATTGTCTTTATTCCACATTTTTTATTTGCCCAATGTGCATTGCAATCTCCAGACCATAGTACATTTATTTTCCAGGAAATGTTGCCAAGAGAAGCGGAAAAGTCATTATTGCACTTCTGTTATAATGAAATGCCCATAAAAACACTTGCAGTATGATTTTTGTCATGCAGAATCAGAACACACTATAGTAATACAAACTGAGTAGATTTCAACCACCACAAGGAGCCTTAAAATGATCTTGTGTTTAATATATTCAGATTGGTGATCCTTCTGAGGCTTAATGTCTATCCTTTGTGAAAGGTTATCCCCTATCTCACACAAAAATGTATAAATTGCACTCAAAATGATGCACTCTGTGTGAGCCAGTGTAGACTCGTGTTGCATGGAGAGCATGAACTAGAACAGTTAAAAATGAACAAACGCCAAGCCTAAATTTATACATGTTTTTTGTGAGCTTATTTGTGAAATGTATACGATAGGAATTTAATTAACAGTGACACTGTTATTGCTCAAGTACAGCTAGAGGGAATAAAGGCTTTAGAGGGTGTACAATGCTAGCTCTGACTGCTTACTGCGCTCCACCCAAAGCCCATTACCCCCTGACCTTGTGTTTAGAGCTCGGTAAATGGATATAGTTCTATTACACTTTAAGAGAGTGTAACAGAAAGATGTAGCTTTGAGGAGTTGACCCTTGCTCCCCAACTGATGCCGTATTCGGTCCGACAAGCCTGCGGCACATTCTTAATTATTTCTTACTGATGGCCTAATCCATCAAGTGAAACAGTCTCGAAGACTTCCAGGGTAGACAATCTGAGTGGAGTGTAAGGCAGATTGGAGGTGGCTGTGGAAGGGAGAGGGGTGTGTTTCTGTATTACAGTAACATCTTCAGTGCTTTATAGGCTCTGAGAGAGAAAGCTGCTTCTCTGCTAATCTCAGTCCATGCTGGCAGATATCAGTTGTGCTTACACAAAAGAAAAGGAGTGTGGAAGGCAAAGCTATTCCTGAAGCACTTTTGATAGCTGTAACTATTAAATGGAGAGAAAAAGAACAAGAAAAATGATCAGCTTTATTATTACTGGCATAATATTCTCTTGAAGTTCTTCTGCCAAAATGAAACCTTGATCTAAAAATATGCTGTATTATTATATCTGCGTTGGAATCCATGTTAATCCATGCACAGTGACCATCATTTCCAATATGTCTGGCAACCTGAAAGCCCTTTACATGATCAAATGATTTGCATTTTATACTATGTAGTAAACAGTTATATAACTACACACTTTCCTGAGCTAGAATATGTTTCTCTTTTGTGTGCATCCCAATCACAAGTGGTTTGAGCATTTAGTCTAGTTACCTCCAAAGCTGAAAAAAGGAGAAAATTGCATTTAGAAATTCCACTGCAGTTCCACTAAAAGATGCCCTACTTCTACATTTACAATGGGAAACGAGTTCTTACTTTGATTATCAGCATCAAACACATCAGATTCTGTCTCATCACCCGAGGTAAAATTCACTTGCTGCATTTAAACATGAGCCTTATCATCATTTCTGTTCCCGTTAAGTAAATTTCTTGTTATTAATATCTTTTTATTAAGTAAATCAAACAATTCATAACCTTGTGTGAGTGGGTTAGGTGCTGGTCACACCTGCTATTAACATCTGTCTTCAGTGATCCAATTCCAAGTGGATAGCCAAAACACACTTGGCGTTTTGATGGCATCTCCAGTGGCCACTATCTCCAGCAGTAGGATTTCATGCATCATTTCCACCTGAGGAAGGGTGTTACACACATTTATTATGTCAGTCTACTTTTTCATTTGTTTTCAGGCAGAAACGTCCTACGAATGCTATCTCACATACCTGTACGAGCTGTTTCAAATGTTTCAATCATGTGGTCTGTTAACAAAAGAGATGAGACGATGAAAGAAGCTACAAAAAAGCAGTTGCTTTCATCACTGATGTTATAGCGTCACCTTTATCCATTAGCCTAGCAGTGAAGAACTCTACCAATCAGCATGATTTCCAAACAGCCTCATAATGATTACATATTTTCCGCAATGACGCAGTCCATTAGGAGGTCCTTTGTTGCTTTCCGGGACTCATCGGGAAGCTTGTGACTCACACTGTAGTTGCACTGCATTTGCATCAGAGGTGGTTTGAGTGATCGGATCACAATGCGTCTGTGAGACACATTCCAATTAGCACTGTCCAATTAATTACAATTAACCTCTTGGTAGCTGGTATCTGATCAAAAAAATTATGTCTATTTCACTACGACATGGTACAGTATATCTATCCAAAAACATGATCAAATCATGAGAAAACTGTACACTACGAGGTTTTAGACATCTGTAGACAGAGTGACTGCATTTAGCACTAAATTTCTTAAACTGGCTCCTTACCTGACATAATCTTTACAAGCAGACAGCCAAGGCAAGGCTAGAATGTAGCCAAAATAAAAATATTTCCTTCTAATTGTCTTATATTAAAGTATATTTTTTACTATGAAAAAACCTCAATTTTGGTCATTTTTGGCTGTTTTGTAGAATTTAGCGCCATGACATCTGATGGGTTTTTAGAGACTGCACAGTCAGGATGTCATGATACAGAGAGGGAAAGAGAATATAATATTCAACACAATTATGAGACAGGTCTGGATAAGGTGATCATACATATTCACATCATGTCATTACACTGTCGATGGCCTTTGAAACACTGGAAGGGTGACGTTTTTTTCCATGCCTGTTCTATCTAGTTAAAATCAAATGTTACAAAAAGGGTGCTTGGAAACTGAACAGCACTTCAGCATTTTTAAAGCTAGCTTCTTTAGCATTATGACGAATCAAATGGTGTGATCACTAGGTTGTTGGTCTAAAAATCACAGATTGCATGTTCAAGGTTGCAGTTATGAAATACTCCCCACCCCACCCCCGACCATCCACCCAAACCATCTCCCCTCAATAAATCCTTTCACATATGAGACTATGTCTTTTTTTGTAACTTATTTGTTTGTATAAGTTTGTCACATCTACTTTACACATGCTTGGGCTTACTCAGCAGTATCTACATCTATCTTACATCATTTTGATGAGATCTGTTGATGTGCAGCAGAAGTTGTTCATTTTAAGGCACCAGATGCGTTTCGTTCAATTTTCATTCCAGCATGGTCACTGACATGTTATAGTGAGGCAAACATACTAGCACACACACAGCACCATCTTTCATTACGGCTTAGGAAAGGATCTACACCTCCATTTCTCTCCAGCCCTCTAGTGCCTCACTCTTCTTCCTCTCTTCCTCTCTAATCACACCAATATCAGCAGCAGTGTAGGGATGCTAGATTGTTCCACTCCAGTGTGTATGTCTGTGTGTATAAGATTGTGTGTGTGTTTGTGTGTGTGTGTGATATGAGATAGTGTGTGTGGGGGGGACGACACCCAGGAGAGTGAATACACAGCTCCCGATGGATGTCTTGTAGCTCTGCTACGTTTCTAATGCAAAGCAGAGTGTACCAACCAATGTATGTCATCATTTCTTTTTCCACGGTATTCCTTTGCTATTTTTTCCAATGTTATTTCCTGTAAATGTAGGTGCATGAAACTGAGGATGTCAATTACAGTAAGCTGCATCTTCACTTTTTCTTTTTCACCCTGCATGCAGATCACAGGGCTTCTTTCTTAATGCTGCACAGGGCACAAACAAAGGAAATAAATGTCTCAGTTAAGCCTTGCTTAAAAACAACACAGTTAAAAAGTACATCAGATTTCACTTTAGGACATGTTCTGAATAATAAACAAGACTTGAGCAATGTGTGCTAACTTTTAATAGTTGAATTTACTTGACACAAAATAGAAGTTAAATATACTGTACAGGGTGTCCAAAATGTCAGGAACCAATGAGAGTAAAAAGTACATATATTTAATTTTGTATTTAGTATTTAGAACATATGCTCTACATGCTCACCCTTGTGCTCTACGCATTTTGTGGGCTGCTATATCATATCTTTTCAGGCACCCTGTAGAAGCCGTAAAGTCAGAGCATTAGGAATGTATGTGTTTTTTCTTTTACAGTTTAATTCTATTTTATATTTTTGTTTCACATAAATCATGAACAGAACAAAATCTACAAACTATTCTGAAGAGCACTTTAAGAAATGATGTGTTAGGCCTTATATTGGGTACAAAGTTATAATTTAGTTACCAAGCTAGAAAAAAATGTCCTCAGGACACCTTTAAAAGTAATGAGGACATTACTTTGTGGGGAGTCAATGAAGGGTAAAAAGAAGATCCTTTCTGATATGCTTACGATGCTCCAAGAAGATTTTCCTGCTATTATAGAAACATTTACAAATAGAGCTGTCACCGCTCCAATACTCAGGATCAGTATTGAGCTGATACTAGTACAAAATAGTGAATCAGATATTGGAGAAAAAAGGAATGAATTTAAGCTAATCCTTTAACAAATATAGCTTGAAATATCAGAGAATTTCTTGTAGCAAAAGCAGTGTTGTGGTGCAGTGGGTAGCATTGCCCCCTCACAGCTCCAGGGTCCTGGGTTTGATCCTGAGCCTGGTTTACGTTCTGTGTGGAGTTTTGGTTCATGTTCTCTCCGTGTGCACGAGCGTTTTCTCTGGATTTTCCGGTTTCCTCCCACCTCCCTAACCCACGCCATTTGGTGGATTGGCTAAGATAAATTGCCCCTAGGTATGAATGAGCATGTGACCTGCAATGTTTTTAAAGAAAAAATATTGGAGGGGTATCAGTCTCAGCTGACACTCAAGGTTTCAGTTTTGGTATCAAGAAGAAAAAAATTGGTATTGTGCCATCTCTATTTACAATACATAAAACCAGTACAGGGATAAATATGGACACTGTTTAATGCCCTGTAAATGTCATAATTGCATTTCAAAACATATACTGTATACCTTTCTATATCATTTATAATGATAGCAGAACATCCTTCTTTACCTCGTAACAATCCAAAAACAAGCCAAAAATGGATGTATACTAACATCCAGGTGGTGTACTATTTGATTACATGCAACTGCTGGACGATGTACCTAAAGAACTTAAAAATTTGAAATGTTGGTTTTTTGTGCTAATTGAGATTCCCTGACAGTAGAGATCCATAAACCTTGTTCCCTATTCATGGCACTCAGCCTGTGTAGGTGGTGAAGCTGAAGTGGTGACATCAACAGTCCCTCAGTAAGCAGCCCTGAGTTTCATGGGAAATGATTAATTCAACACAGCCAGCCTGGTGGGTCACTAGGCCCTTCCCTTTACCAGTGCTTGACTCCCGCCACTTGCTTCATTTATCCTGCCCCGTTATTGATTAATTCATGGACCTTATTAAAGTTTCAGACGCTTGCCAAATCTTCTTCACTATTCTTGACCCTCCGGTTGATCTTTGTCCAGTAGCACAGCAAGTCCCTTTGGCATGTGCATGGAAAGAAGAGGAAAGCTCTTTAGGGGAAGATAAACCAGTGTAACCTCCGACAACAAACCACTTGAGTCTCAAGCATCATTATCCTCTCTGAGGCTCATGGATCACGCAGGAGGTTAGCCTGGCATCAGCTGAAGGACTTAATTAGTCACCAGTATGCCACAAGTATTCCTCGCAGTGGAATACTGTCTAATGTATGCCTGTCACTTACTGTATACAATTACGCCTGGGAAAAGCAGTGAGAGAACACACAGAGTGTGTTCAGAGTGGGTGAAGCCAGAAAGGCTATTGTTAGTGCTCAAGAAATGAAAGACAGAGGAGAGAAACCACATAACGACCACTATCATTTTTATTCCTCTTCTCAAATGTAGCTCATATGGGAAAAGTAACCGCATGCAATTGATACTGAGAAACAACTTCATGGCCTGAAAGAACTTTTACTTTATTCATGTGCACTTGATTACTGATTTCTATGCAAAGCAATATCCTGCAAAAAAAAAAATCCATGATTGTATAAAAAATGCATTCATTTCTCTTAAACATTAAAACTGAAACATTATTCCAGTGCACAAATCTGTAATATTCCCCCCAAGGACTGTCCAGGATTTAGACTTGCTTTTTCTTTTGAATACAGCCTCCATTAATAACTTACATCTATCTGGAAAAAATGGCAGTTTGAAACAACTTTTTTTTTTTTTTTGCCACAAAGTGCATACTTTTATTTCACCCAATGTTAAGTATACCAAATCTGCCTTTATCTGTTCATGCAGACTACTGTAACCTTCATATAGCACAAAATGGAGAATACTCCTTGAACCAACATGCCTTACTAATAAATGAGCAACAGAGACGTGAGCTATCCTCTATCATGAGCCTGAGTCATCGACTCCTACACTACTCACTCACTCAAGTATTAATGTGAACCCATTCAAGAAATGGAATTGTGCAGGTTTATTAAATTCCCCCACTACCCCCTTCACTCTAATAGCCCTCAGTGCAGCTATGATTCCACTCCTCCTGTGAACCTTTGGCATGAGGAGGAAGGGGACTGAACATGGCCTATCATTCTGAGCTCTAACCCCCAGCTAAACTAATGAGAACTGTCGGGCTGCAAACAATCTGCATTCATCATGCCTTATCTGAGGGGACTGCTGCCTCGAACATGTGCAAAAGGGGAAAAAATTGGAATAAACAGAGGAATAGAGGAGAGGAAAAGATGTGTGTGCCTGATCTGGGGTTAAAGTCTAGAAGACTTGGCGGATGGGACTGTGCTCCTCAATAACCCGAGACTCGGGGCAGTAACTCTTGGTGCTGCAAGACAGCATGTAGCAGTCATCAATCATCTGCTTAGCAGACTTTCCCAGGCTGTTGCTGCTTGCCATCTGTTCAAACCCACAGCTGCTTACACACCCTGGTTCTGTTCATGATGGTAGGACTGAGGCTGGGCTCAAGGGCATGGCATCCTAAGAGATGAAGAACCTGCATAGACAAATATAAAAGAGGAGGGAGAGGTGTTTGGATGAAGGTGTTGAATTTATTAATGCATTTTCATGAGGGATTAGTGTTAGCAGCAGACAGAATCATAAAATCAGCAGACAAACAATACAAATCCATCATCAGTCAGGTAGCAAGGTCAGAATATAAAGAAAGCACAGACTAGGGAACTTGAAGAAACGAATAAACCGTGACTTTGTAATGCTACATTGACACAAGTAAGATTTCTAACCAAAGAAACCACACAAAACAAGACCAGGGTCACTTATACACTTGTTCTTTGTCACTTAATGACGTATACCAAATCTGCTATTGGTGATAATACGTCATAGGAAGAAAAAAAAATCTAAAAAGAGATCTCTTTATTATCTCTATAGTTTCTCCTGGACTGCAATGAGATCCAGTGGAAATAAAAGTGAAACATCTGTTTAAGTCTTCTGTCTCAGTATCTTCTTCAGTCTCCTGAGACAAAAGACAATAATCACATATATATCCTCTTGAGATCTCCCAAATTAATGATGTGTCAAGTTCACTCAAATATACTGCAAGCATATTAATGTATATTTGGAGAGATGTACAGTTTACTTTTGATAAACTATCATGTCTAAGTATATTCGAAGAGAGCTATGCTAGCGTTTTTGATATGCTAGCACTTGGAGAAAAGTACATTAGTGTTAGCATTTAGCATTTCAAGAATACTTGAAAAGAAGTAACCCGTTAAAAAAAATTTGAATATGCTAAATACTCAGGTCTACCTCTGTATTGTCCATATTGAAATATTTATGTCTCTATGTCAGCACATTTTAATCAAATTACCAATACTAGTAACTAATAACTATACTAATATATATAATATAATAATATGTGAATAATATATATTCACATACATATTCACATTCACATGTAATAAAAATTGTGGAGAAAATTTCAATTCAGTTTTGTGTAAATATCTGTGCAGCATTTTGCACAACACTTGACTCAATAAAATAACCAGTGAACAATAGATCTTTAATTACTAAGTAGATTTTTTAATTACTATTCATTTAAATGAATCAATTAACAACTTTCCAGGTAGGTCAGTTGTAAAGCTTTGCTTCCTGATCAGGAGATTGTGTGATGCCAAGTGTGGAAGTTTAGGAAGAACATTTGTGACTAAATGAAACACAAGTGAGAATCCCCATTAAATCTTCTGAGATATCGGAGAGGAAACTTTAGGAAAATGAACTGTCCTCAGGGACAGGTTAAATTAATTTGATTGAAGGACTTAATTAGAATATCACATTAACTTGTGTAATATAATCATGCACCCCATGTTGATTTGAAACCATGATCAGCAATTCAACAACTGGCTAACTATGATGCCATGAAAGAGCTTTTCATTTATTTTACTGGCAGAACACGAGCTAATACTGTTAGAAGGTTATAAAAAAAAAAAAAAAAACTTAAACCTATACAACCACAAAAGCAATACAGCAAAGACAGCTTAAATGCCTATTTTATTGTTAGTGTTAGATTTGATTTATTACCACTGAATCATTGGCCTACTTACCTATCACCAGGCTTTTTATATGATTTGCTTTTTTGATTTGCTGATAGTGGGGCGTGGGAACTGCTGAAAATATAGCATAAGAGCATTTTACAAATGGGTGTGTATTATTACAAATAAAATATTTCTTTTAATGGGTGGGTTTTTTTTTCTTCTTTTTTTTCCTTTAGATCAGTACTAGAAAGAAGGCAGAAAAGCAATTTTGTGGTTAAGGCACGACTACAGCAAGTTGTATTACTTGTGAGTTGCTTATGAAAGGAAACTATTGCGAAATTGCCAAGACCCTTTGGCAAATTCCAATATACATACTAAGATCTAATCCATCTTGTTATTATTTTGTTTATTTAAAATGGGTTTTTCCTGAAGGAATGGAGAGACCAGACTAGTCCTTTTTTTCTTTACAGAGAACATTCCCAAATACCTGCTCTAATCTTGTTTATGCTGAATTAACCTATTCCTGATCAGATTTGAGTTTATGGACTTGTTCTGACAGCGACAAAACAACTTTGAAAAATTGAAAAATCTGTGATCATGTCAGATTGTCAACATTCCAACCCAGCTGAAAGGTTATATACACACAAAGACCAACAATCACAAGAAACTAGACCTAGGAGAAAGCATGACAAGCAGAGCAAGAGCAGGTGTGAACCAGGAACAACAAACAGGGAAAAAAACAACAAACATTTTGAGAACAGCAGTGATTCTGGAAATCTAACTTTCTATGTAATTCAATTTGAACACTAATTCAATAGGAACGGGGCTAGTGATCGCTGGTGCACAGGATGTGCATTATACAGCATATCAGATTGTTATTTCATGGGTGGATATTTTAATTGAGATTTATGAACTTTAATGTTCTGACATTTGTTAAAGAATTAGATAAATAATACTGTGCAAAATTGGAGATGTTCTCTGTGGCAGTAATGTGGAAATTTAATTAGGGTTTAAAGATGTAGGAGTTAGGAACATTTCCCAAATGGCACATTATAATAATAACAGTTTGGCTGTTTGCTCTATTTGTCCCCCTCATATTTGACAAAAAATGAGCTCAGGTTGAGAGTGTTTCAGTAATGTTTACACATGTTAGTCAATGACTCTTATATCATGTTTTCAACAAATTTTTCAGGACCTCTTCATGATTTTTTTGAATAAAGAAATTCTACTTCTGCAGCCTTTTGGCTTTTGAAAACTAAATATCTGATTTCACTGTGACTCGTACAAAATAAAAGGCTTGATTCATAATGCAGAATCATTTTGGGTAATCAGCTTAGTGTCTGTGACGACAATAGTGAATCAGTATCATAGTGTGAAGACACGTTGAAGGTACTTCAGGGTGACTTTTATTGCCTCTTAGACAAGCATAAATCTTGGATATGAAAGATGCTTTGCCTTTAATGCTGATTACATCTCCTACTTCGATGTTTGGATATGAGCTTAATTACTCACTTGAGGTAAGCATTTGCACCTGGGAAACACTTCTGGAGTGCAATGGCAGGTGTTCTGGCATAGAAGAGAAGCAGAGAAATCACAGCTGACCTCTGAATTCAGTTCTGGTCTAAATAAATATTCTTGTTCTCATTTTAATGAACTGCTTTGAAAAGGGGACAATTCCCACAGCTGGGAGTAGTTTTGATATAGCTTTACACAAGTTCCTCATGTCATGCAAGCAGAAAGAATTGTAGAGATGATAAAGAATTCCCATTTGCAGTTTTCTGATCAAAGGAACACACACAGAATAGATGAGCCAGTATGAATGGATGATAAAATGATCAATAGTCATCATGTATCTCACTAAAATATTGTCTCTGAAACCAAGAAAGTTGTGTTTTTAAGAGCAGAAAGAAAATTCTCCCAAAATTAATTTTTCATTTCCACCCTCACCTCATATTGCACTCCACTAAATTATAGATTTTGTCCTTGAAGAGACAAGCTGAAGCTAATGGGCAAGTAGTGGCACCAGTATGATTATTCCTCTATGCAGTTCTCTATAATTGACATGATTTTCTTTTTGCCTGGAGGGACACTAAGCAGTGCCTTATCTGCACTGTGATGAACAGCCTGCAAATGTAAATTAATGAAAGGTACATCCTTCAAAGGTAATGCTGTGACTCACTTTGAACAATTCTATTTCACTTTTTTTTTTTTTTAACTTTTCCAGCAGTGCACTGTAGAAATCATATATATTTACATGCATTGTATCATAAAATTTAGGGTCAGCATGAATTTAGCACTTTTACAAATGACGGTTGCTGTAAAAATGTAATGACGAGTCTTTCAAACGCATTATGTCAAAGCACCTTGATGACAAAATAGCATACTCCTTAAAGAAACATGTGATGTTTTAATAGAATAGAATTTCTACAGAAAAATATCAGTATGTACTATATGTATACATACCATGTATGTTTATTCATAGTCTCTAGTTGTGTCACTTATAAGCAAAAAAAGACCAAAGAAAGAAAGAAAGATTGTTGCATTTTGCAAATTGCTCAAAATTTCACCATTCATCTTAGTCAGTCTGTCATTGAGCAGTTTTTGTACACAATGTGAAGCTGAAGCTACTTTTTTTTGGTTTTTGCTCACAGCTAATAGAGTTCAGTTCACATTTGTATATGAAGAGAAAAACCATGCATCCGTAACTGTATACTCCATGTTAGGCTGGTTATAATAAAGAGTTTTTACTGACTTCCCTGCTTCCACACCACCTCTCTTACTGTGGGTGAGGAATCCCATCATAGTTTACACCTTTTTCATTGAGCAGTTTTAAACAATTACCTGCACGTTCCACAATGATTTTGGGACACTGCTTTGTGGACAGATGAGACAAAACTTGAACTGTTGCCAGAAAAGTACGATTTACTGGATCTTTAAAGGAATAATGGTACTGCACATCAATACCAGAACATCTTTCCAGCTGTGAAGCGTGGTGGAGGGAGCATCGTGGTTGGCTGCCTCACTGCCTGGACTGCTTGCAATTATTAATGGCATGATGAATTCAAAATTGTGTCAAAAAATTTTACAGGCAAATCTCAGGGTAACAGTCCCAATACAGAGAAGTAAATCAACAACAGAATGATTTAAAATAATAAATTCATGATCTGGCATGGCCCATGACCCAAACAAGACTGTTTATACTGTTTATGCAAGAAATCCCAGGAATATTTTAGAACTGAAACAGTGTTATAGGGATGAATGGTCAATCATTTCACCTCACTGTTGTGCAAATCTGAGCAGCAGTGAGAGGAAATGATTGACAGAGATGATTGGCTCTAGAAAAACAAATATATATATAATGTTAGTGTGAGTGTGTGTAATTCCTATAAGGTAATTTCAGATTTTTAATTTGCGTTTAAAGGGGTAAGATCTTTTTTTCTTAAACATAATATTCTAAGCACACGGTATGAACATGGCTCTCTTTAACTCTTTTCAGTAAGATTTCAGTCCTAGTCAGTCAGTCGGAAATCCCTGTGTTACTCTCTAATGTGCTTAAATAATTGTGATACAACCCTGCCAATATAATTTTAATTGCATGACCTATTAAGATGCCGGATTTCAATTATTCACATGCATTAGCGTCCCATTCAAAGCCCTAGGAGAAATATAAGTTAACTTTTATTTAATGACATGTAATTCATGTAAATGAACTTCAGTTATGACATTGCCCCTAAAAAAATGAGTTAGCATGTGTTTCAGCCCTGCCCTTGATGCACTGGCACAATAAAATATCTTAATAGCTGGGTAGAAATGAGACTACAATACACACACACACACACACACATATATATATATATATATATATAAAATATATAAAATCACGTAGAGTGTTGATGAAGAGAAAATGTCATCATACAGCTGTAAGGTTTGTCCATTTTACTTTCCTGAGTTATGATGCAAATGTCTTCATAAAAAATAATTATATTCTTGATTTTTCATCTGTCTTTCATTGAAAACCCCAAAGATAACATGTAATTTAACATCAAACTGATGAGAAATGTTCCACTTATCTTGACTGGTCCATAGCATGGTTCACTTAGCATACAGTAATTGACTTTTCATGGTAAATTCATATCCTATCAAGCAGTGTGGATGCAGAAGATTAGTGCAACATGGATAAAAATACCTTTAGCACCTTAAATGATTCAAACAATCCTTCAAGCTGCAAGGTATCTCTCTTCTCAGGATGCCAGTACAGCTCCCATGAAGTGAGTTATGCTTTCTGCCTTGAAGACATTTGGGTAGATTTGTACTGTTTTGTTTTCTATCAGAAATGTGCTATGTGCCAGAGAGGCCCTGGATCCCTAGCTACCACGCATGGATTCCATCTCATAACAAGCTCAAATATGTGTCTCATCAGCAATGGCTCATGCCACTCTGTGGATCTGCTGATTCTGTTGGGCAAAGATGAGCTCCCTTTCCTAAATCAGGAGACACAGTAGCTTCATAATTAGATTTGCTTTCCATGCAGCTTAGGCACATTCAATCTAATCTATTTATGCATTCCCTTTTTCAGGCTTCATTGAGATTCTATTGCTTCATATTTGCACATCGGCTGTCAAAAACGCGCCTTCTTTTTCCTAACAATTTGGAGCTCATTTTGTGGGCCAAGATGGGCAATCATTGCCCAATAGCCTCATCCTGAATGCAGTGTGCTGGAACTTCAGATGCTCTTCATTTGATGTAATTCTTGGATGGAGGGGATTTAGAGGGAACACACTTAATCACACATAGGACAGTCGTGGCTTCTTATTAATATGTAACTTGGGTCAGGCTGCAGTATTCCTTTTTTATTGTATTCCATTCTTAAATGTGTCTTTGACATATTTAAGACTACTGAGTTAACCATTACTGGTTTTTAATGGCATACCAAACAGCATTTTAACATGTCTTTGAAAATGTCTTGAAATATGGGGAAGGTGGACAATGTAGAATGGGTTTGTAAATCTTAGAGTTAAATACCCTGAAATTAAAGCTGACAGTCTGCAACCTTCACACATTTTGTGTAGGAGCTCTGCATTATTACATCTGAGTATGCTGCTACAGACCAGTGATTTTAAAGACTATGATGATTTTAGAAATACAGAATTAAACACACAACCCAAATGTCAAACAGCATATTTCCGTTTTAAAAGATCTAAGCTGAGAGGGCACGCTGAGGCTAAAATTGTGTTTTATTGAATTGTATTGTATTATGTGTTGCAGTTCTGTATATCGACCTTGTTTTTCTGTGTAAAAATCAACTTTAATACTTGAACAGATAAATTTATTACATTAATAATCAGTGTAAAAAAGCAGTGTTAAATTCAGTCTTTAGATCAGTTTTTATGATCTATTATAAGCCCATTTAGAAGCTACTCTGAGACACTCTGATTATTAAATATAAACTGAATTCAGTTGCTGAACCCCCACCCCCCCACACCCACACCCCCCCAAGATAATATAGATATTTGCTTGGTAGGCTCTTTCTTTAGTGCTGCTAGATGAACTGCCATTAGTGAAATTAATCTTTTTGACTGTAATAGAACCAGAATAGAAAATGTATGGTTTGATGCATAGGTGCTTGAGGAGTGAGATATTTCTTTAATAAATTAATTCTTTTGATAACATATTATCAGCCCACTGGAGGGTTTATTTCCTCATTAAGAAATATTCAAGGTCATATCAATCAAATTCAACCTTAAATTGCATAATTCAACAGCAATAATGGATTTAAAGCAAAAAAGACAATAGTAAATGTAGTGTCACTTTTATTTTGTCTACTTGTCTACTATTACCTACTATTAACCCTTAGATATTAGAAATATTTTCAGCCCTCTTGATGTTGATTGACAAACAAAAAGGATTCGTAGTGGTGAGTTTAGCTTTTTTAAGCTAGGTACCTCAGCTCAATGAAAAGCATCTTACATATTCGATTACACCAAGTTAATTATACAGGAAGAAGGGCTAATAAAAGAATTTAATTACTCATGAAGTACAGGGCATAGAGTGAGTGGCAAGGAAACTGTCTAATTAACCTGCATAGCTTTAAGAGTGCTGCTTGTGATTGCTGTTGGGTTTGTTGTTGCCGAGACCTCGAGTGTCTTAACCTTGTCCACTACACTCAAATTCTCATCTAGTTAGGGAACTGGCAGGACTCATTAGGTGGAGCATGTTAAGTGCCAAGTTTTCATGTGACTGAGCTTCCTTGATGGTAAGTGTAACATTCCACTGGCCAAAGGTCCCCAATTACTTTTCATCCAGGCCAATATCTGTGGGTTATTGTGGACCAGTGGACTGTTGAATAGAATAAAATGCTACAATAACCTGTTCCTCCTCTAAGACGGCACAGATCACTCACATTTTGCAGAGCCGTAGTGCCATCACCAAAAAGTGGTAATCCAAGTTCTACTTATTAATGGGTCTGTGCTACAAACTTCAAAGTACTTCAAAGTGGTTCATTATTTTTGGTAAAAAGATCAAGACATTTTAATAAACTGCACTTAAATGCCAGAGAGGTTCTAGTTATTAAGGTGTGAGGAAAAGAAACACAAAAAGTTAATCATTTATGCATAAAACAATGTCATGCAAGGTTAACAGTTTACAAAGAAAAATCTGATAATTTCTAGGTATTAAGAAAACAAAGACAAACATAAAATACCTTGTAACTAGATAATTATTTGGAGTAAGTAAAAACATTCATTAAATGACTTTGTAATACCACATATTTAAGCAGGGAAATAAATTTACAGTGTACTGTATACTCAAGTGATTTTTCCCCAAGGTTTTGGGAAAGGTATGGTTTACTGAAGCACATGATAGGGACCCAGTAAACCATAGCAAGAATCATCAATTTCTTTTACAGCCCAGGTTCAGTTATACTTTGTAGTAATAGACAGGTGCATACTATATTCATCTCCAGTAACCGTTTTATCCTGGTCAGGATTGCGGCGGATGCAGAGCCTATCCTGGGAATACTGGATGTGAGGAGGGAGCCTGGGGTGGGGAGTTGGGGTGCCTGTCCATCACAGCGCACCATGCACACACACACATAATGAACATTCACACCTTGGAGCAATTTAGCATATCTAATTTACCTACCAGTATGTTTTGGGAGGCGAGAGGAAACCAGAGGAAACCCATGTGGACATGGGAAGAGCATGTGAAACTCCACACAGACAGTAACCCAAGCTCAAGAGTGAATTAAGGTCTTCTTTGGAGCTGTGAAGTGGCAACAATGCCCACTGTGCTCTATATAATACAGGAAATACAGTAAAAAGGAATGTAATATATTACATTCATAAGATATTACCATTATAAGTATAGCAAAATGCATAACATTATACAGTTACCAATTAAATATGGGATAAGCAGCATATAAATTAAAGATTTAAATTATACTGCCATAATGTCTCTGTGCTTAGCCTTTTTTAGGCTGCATACATTTTTCCCTATGTACAGTATAATTTTCAATTTTCCAATGTATTTCCTATTTAAATGGCATATTGAATGGCATTACAGTAAACTTTATGTATTTACTTACCATCTTGTTACTAAAAAATTGCATACTTTTCACGTGATCAAGTTTTTCACATATGATTATGTGAACAATATGTGATCACATCTGAAAAAGAATTATTAATGTGAGAAAATTGTTCAGTGAACTTAGAACTTAGGGCACTATAAAAACATACATTAGGTTTATTATTCCGTTTTATTTGCCTTGTCCATAATCCTGTTGTTTCTTTCCAGAATCACTGCAGCAGGCTGTAAAATGGTCACGTGTTACTGCGGTCTTTCCAGTAGGAGCCATTTTGTATTGGCGCGTGCTCCTGGCTCACAGACGCTCCAGTGACACCTGCTGAGGAAACTGAAGCCACTGGCATTTGTTAGTCCTCATCCGTCAGAGAAGAAGCTAACAATGTCTCCAGGCTACACCCTAGAGCTCAGCTCTTTATCTTCTAAGCTTTCCTCTGCTTCACGTTCAAGAAAACAATTCAATAAACTCTCATGTCACATGCTTGACATCCCAAACCTTGGACATATGTCAGAGTTGTAATTTTTGTCTAGCACTGCTAAGGTCCTAATGCTAGTCTCGGGAATTTGTCTCTAGGACTAGATTACTGCTAAAAACTAAAACAAAGATTACTCCTAAAATGGATAGTGTGGAACAAGGCTTTTGCATTATCAAATCCTCTCTTGTGACCTTTGATCTTTCTTACCTGTGGACTGAATAGCAATTATGCTGCTGTGTCCCCACACATGACCCTTTCTTGGTTTGCTCCCTCATTAGCAGCTCTGTTTCCAAGAGGAACTCCATTAGTAATATCTTTTCTCTTGCACGCTCTCTCTCTCTCTCTCTCTCTCTCTCCGCCCTGCTTTTTGCTTTTTTGTTTTGTTTTTAGGTCTCTATCCTCATATCTTTCTCTTTTCTCTCACTCAGCCTCTTCTGACATTAAACCTTTTTTTTTCTTTATCTTGCCCTCTGGATATACACATACTCATCCAGGCAGCCTACACATTGTATATTCCATGTGGTTTAGCCCAGGCTAGAAGATATCCTTCCACTGCTGAGCCAATTTGGATTTAAATTGGATATCCTTCTCCCAAGGTCTTTCAGAATGCCCTTAATAAAATTGCTAAAGAAAAAGGTGAGACCAGAGTAGCAATACCATAAATAGTGGTTTTCTGAAGATGCACCAAATGTATCTTAGTAATAATGTAGTATGGTAATAATGTAGTAATACAGTACTGAATGTTTATTCATCATTTGACCATGTTTGTCTATTATCTGTTACAATTTATGATAGTGTATCAAATCCTATTTTATTTCCGCACAAGCTGTTACCTTTGCATACCATAAATATTGCTTATACCACCATGCTACATATTACCAAGTACATCCAAGAACATTTTTTTAGCTCATTCATGATGTGCTATAAGGACAACTTTAGGACAGATATTCCCAAAGATCCTTCAAGTCTGTCTGCCTGTTCATCAGGTCTCGTTCAAAACAGGATCTCCAAACTCGGATCTGCAATTATCTCATTCAGATACAACCAACTGAACAATTGCGCAATTAATCTAAATGCTACCTGTGACACCCCCAAGCTACATGATGCAATTCAAACCAAATTACACCAATTAGAGGCAGGTGACAGTGCTCGCCACGCTTAGTCAGTCTTCCTTCTCTAATTATGTATTTTTGGCATGTAATTTGTTGTAATTGAAAATGTCAGGGATAAATGTGACCCACAAACAAAGTGTGCCTAATTATTGTTGCATCATGCAATGGCTGCCATGAGAAAGAAATTAGACATGGATGAAGTGCTTACCCAACACAATATTACAGGGAAGAAGTACGGAGAGTGGGATCACGGTGACTTTAAAATATCAGCCTGCACTTTAGCTGCACAACGAAAAAACACTCTACAGCTCTGGTATTGTGAAAGTGGAAAAAAACAAGTGTTTGATCATTTTGAAAATCCTTTAACAACTAGCTAAACCAGTTATTATTTATGTCCAGAAAATCAGAGCAGCTTTTAAAGTCTAATAACAGTATGTTTGACATTACATTATACTTTCCTACAGGTTCAAAGAGGAGTGAAGTAAGCCAGCTGGAATCATGTGATTGAGGACAAGTGAAACAGCTGCTGGCCCATTTTTCCAATATAAGTACAGTAGCACAATGTCACATCCACAGATGGTCTCATCTCTCTTCAGTCATTCTGCAGGTAAATGTAGATGCCCATTATTCAATCCAGTGCTCCAACAGGCATGTAATTACCGCAGGGTCTGCAGAGAGCCACAGTGAGCTTGACAACACGCAGAGCAGATAAAGACACAGTACTCAAGCAGAAAACTGCAGGACTGTATGCAGAATATATCTCACCAGTACTATGGTAATGTATATACAGGCCTCATTACATGCTAGAGATGAAATGATAGTGTAGGATCTTGTGTGTGTGGAAGAAAAGAGATGACGCTTCATTTTACTCTTGGATGTAATGGATGGATGTAATGACTCCAATTTTTCTGGTCATCCCAGACAAATTTCCCAAAGCTCTGTCATTCTTTATAATGTATTTCTTATACATGTCCAAGAAGAATTTGTGTGGAAAGACTCCAAGAGTGGAAATACACATTAAATACAATGTAATCGGCTTGCTAGACTTTCTTGCATCTCATGTCTGATTACTGCGGCAAACTGAATTTCTTCAGTGCCATAATCCCGTGTCCTCTTCAATACCTTCTCAAGAGCAATACAGTGCTGCCAACATCGTCCTAGCAGGTAAAGAGAAGAAAAAATAAAACAAACAATTTTACCCCAAAAACCCTAGTGCCCTAGTGGGATGGTTCCATATTAACAGCATAAATGATAAAACCTGTAAAGGCTGACCTGATATTGTCCATTATTATGTTGCTCATCGCATTATGCTGTCTATAATGGTGGTGGAATGTATGTTGTTTGACTTATTTATTTGTAGACATTTGTAGTGCCTGAGCATCAGTACAGTACATTTTTTTCTCCACTGATATGAAAGGATAATAATAATAATAATAATAATAATAATAATAATAATAATAATAATAATAATAATATAGCTTGTTTATCCAAATAGTAACACCAAATACCAAATATTAATATTGGGTATACATTACAGTCTTTGGATGTATTACAGCATTAGAGTATATACCACTAAAAGAAGATATTAAAAGGCAAAGCATCCATTATTGAACAACCTGTCTATTGGCAAAGATATGCAAAACGTTTTTCTTTTAATTAAAACTACAGTAAGCACATTCCATCTTCTTGCATAGTTAACCGATTACAGTTTGTGCTAATCAAATCCACCCAATACTGGTAGCACAGAGACCAACTGATCACATGATAGCATCGAGTTGCACAGAGCAACAGTATATTGGTTCTGGTGAGTTCTATTTTAGAGAGAATGTAGGAGTAATTTTTTTTTAGCTGCACACTAAACTACAGTAAAAATTGCCAAATCCGAAGATCCAGTGTGACCCCAAGTTAATGATTAGCAGCTCATCCATTTTTAAATCACCACAGTAACCACTACCAGAAGCAAATGTGCATCTTTCATGTTTCACATCTTTTTTTCACTGACTTGGCTTTTCCACCAGGCACATTTAGTCTGAATGCTGCTGTAGCTGAAAAGAAGAAAAATGTAGTTTTCAAATATCTCCTGTACTGCCATAGCAAGGAGTCAAAAACACTTAAATGCTACAGCTAAAATTGTAGATGTTGGCAGGTCTAACACAGGAAACTTTTACCCCGTCTTTCTCCCAATTTATTCACTGCCAATTCCCAGGACAAGTTGATTCTCCACTAACACAAAGTTACTGAGCTGGTAACATTCAAGACAAGTGAAGCCACCACATCTTTTCAAACTGCTGCTCATGTAGCATCATAGGACAACTGAACATGCTTGAAGGAGAGCACTAACTGCCCTTTCCTGCAGACATGAGCTTGCAGACATCTGTTATTACTGTTCTGTTTTTTCTTTCCCCCAAAAGGTAGTATTTGTGCCTGAGAGTCCAAACATAACTGCCACTCCTTTCTGGGGTGGAAAGTATTGGGTTTTTTCTCCCCTCCCAATCAGAACAATAATCACAGATGTCACAGATATATATATATATATATATATATATATATATATATATATATATATATATATATATATATATACATACACATACATAATCAGGTGTAAAAATGACGTATGCCCTGAAAAACGCCTGACATTATTTTAATCACGGTTATCATGTGAAAATTAATGAATTTTACAAGAAATATATGAAAAATCAAATCACATGCCCTATATGTGAAAAACTAACATGTGAAAAATTAATTGTGAGGAAATCACATGTGAAGATGAATGAACATGGGAACCATCCATATGTGAAAATTGTATGAAACATAAAATGTGGTGTCTAAAAATGTGAATCATATGATTATTCAAATGTGAAGTTCATATGACTATTCTGTATGTTCATGTTTATGACACTGTCCAGATTCACACTTGTGTTCTCCCAGTGATAAGGTCAATATTGTGCCCTGAGAGCCACAGAGTAAGCTTTAAATGTATGAAGCATATAAAACCTTGTCCAGTTTCTGTGAGCCTGTGCCCGCTGTAGCCTCAGATTCCTGTCCTTCGCTGACACGAGTAAAACCTGACATGGTCTTCTGCTGTTGCAGCCCATCTGCCTGAAGGTTTGTTGTGCTGTGCATTCGGAGATGCTTTTCTACTCACCATGGCTATACAGAGGGGTTATCTGAATTACTGTAGCCTTTCTGTCAGCTTGAATCAATCTGGCAATTCTCCTATGACCTCTCTCACCATCAAGACATTTCCGCCAACAGAACTCACGCTCACTGGATGTTTTTTGCTTTTTGCATCTGTCTGTTTAAACTCTAGAGACTGTTGTGCATGAAAAACCCAGGAGACCAGCAATATGTGAAATACTCAAACCAGCCCATCTGGCACCCACAGCCATGCCACAGTTAAAGTCACCGTTTCCCTCCATTCTGATTGGCTGATTCCTATTAAAGTGGCTGCGTATATGTAAGTGAGTGTGTATACTTACAATTATATATATAATTGTAAATATACAATTTAGATAGATAGATAGATAGATAGATAGATAGATATTATGTATTATTTTATTATATAAGAAATAGAGAATAAAGAAATAAAGAATATATTATTTAAAAAAAACTATTTCTAAGTGCTTCTGTTTTCTTGAGCTTTATTCCTCTCATATCTTGGAATTGTCTGTTTTCTCTGTTCAGAGCCTTTTTTTTTTTTACGCATGTGTGTTGGCATCCACTGAGCTGTAGTATTGCTGAACCAGGTGTGAAAATGCAACACATCTGGATGCCAGTGCTGCGATCCCAGGGGAACAAACACAGTCATCTGTGGCGATGATGAGAAGAAAAGCCCCCTAGTGTTGAGCAGCATATGGCCTCTTACGCAGAGGAATGTTCACCTTTGGGGTGGAGATTATGGCCTGTGATCTCTGCCAGAAGGACTCTTCTTTCAGCGCTGCAGATTTGCAGGTGGATCAATTCCTTTCATTCTGGAACACTTTCTTTCCTTTTTGTTTCAAAGATCTCCAAAGATCATAGTGACATTGATCATATTTCATGCAAACATACAGGCAAGAATTTCTTTCATGAATTTTGTAAAAGCACATCCTTTTTTTGGAATTTGTAAACATTTTATGCAGTGTTACAGGGTCTACAATGCAATTATAACCTATAACTCATAATTTATAACCTATTAAATACTGCATTTGGTTTTTATAAGTAATAATTTGAGCATAATTTGAGCAAGTTGGGAAGTTAAATACATAGTGAAATGCCAGGTATACATAAGTCTCTGATGCTAAGAGCCATATTTGTGCATTAAATTATCAATAATTTACAGGTGAATGTTTAATAACTGCATACGTGTCATTCAGCATGGCAGATTTGGCCTTTTTTCTTTGGGAGTATGCTTCCCTGCATGTGCTGTAGCAGGAGTCGTGTAGTGAAGTGACGCAGTGTTGCCTTTATCACAGAATAAGCCCACAGATCTTCCCTGACTCCTGGTCAAACAGGCCAAACAGACAACTTTTAATTGATCAAAGACTCTGTCTCCAGTGTAACCAAGACGACAATTCTTATGATACTTTTCCTCTTGATATAAAAGGGAAACAAGAAGGGATTGTTTAGCTTTCATATCTGACATGATATGCCTTCCTTTTATATCCTCTTTCCCCATGTGACTGATGATTCTCTAGATAAGATGCCTTGGTGCCATGGAGGAAATGTGGAGGGATAGTGAGACAGAGAGAGAAATAAAAAAGGCGCACGCTGATTTCTCTTTCTGATTTCTCTTTTGGATGTGCTCTCTCTCTCTCTCTCTCTCTCTTTCTCTCTCTCTCTCTCTCTCTCTCTCTATTCACTAGACTCAAGATGAGAAAAAATAGTGGCAGAATCTGCTATTGTATGTGTTGTTTCACCTCCTCTATGTAAACATTTGTGTATATACTGTCATGTAACAATAAAGCTGTTGCTGCTCGCTACTACAGCTAGGTTATTATGCAAATATCATCCGTCATATTAAAAGTTCAGGATTCAGTTGTAAACCTGTGCAAGTCTATAGAGAGATTTGGGTCTATTTGGACCCAAAGACAGTCATGTTTTAAATTCCTGTAACATGAATAAGCAGAAGGAGGATTATATAAAATTGTAAAGTACAAGGTTTAATGTGCAATTATGCAAAATAATACATTGATCATAGACCACATAACACAAAGTTAGCTAAAGCTTGTATAACAGACATGTTGTAAAGCTAAATGTAGCTATCATAACTTACATCTTGATAAACATACAAGACATATGGCATTGTAAATCTGTACACAAATCCAAAATGATTTTTACCTATACTCCTTTATTAAGGACATTGAAATATATTATTTTTTTAGCCCAGGAATAATCATACTTAGCTTAGCTAGACTGAAATATTAAGATTATAAACTCAAATTAACTGTTGACTCTATTTACACTTTTATTAGTTACTGTTTTATTAGCACATTTTTTTTAGTTAACTCTGGTTTCATACCTGCTTAGTGATTGTTTCACCTTTTCTGAATGTCTCTAAATAAAAGATATGAAATTACATGATATTAATCAAAAGGGGATAAAGAACATGAACCATTTTATGAGCTGTTTTTTTTTATACCAGGATGATGGCATTATTTCAAATTACATATGGAAAAAAATAGACCTTTTGGAGTACATACATTTTACTGCTTGCTGGTATTCATGTTGTGTCCATGTCCATGTTTGTGTTATACATATTTATATTGCATATGTAAAACATGTACTCTTTTAACACCCAGTAGGTATTTCCACATAGTCCACTTCAGAGGTATCCATCATTCTGCAGGCTTTACCCTTATGTGCCGTGTGCAATGGAATGGATTCCCCTGACCATCTTGTATGTTTGATGAATTGCGACTGGGAATCCCAGTCCTCTTTCCACACACACTCCCCGGAGTTTTGGCATGAGTGTGTGCTATACCAGTAACCCGCCTCCTCTCATCCATCCATATTACTGCAAGATGCACTTAAAGCCATGGGACCTGCTGCTTTGCAGTGGACTAAATCAACATGCGTGCATCAGGCCAGCGGGGGATGGAATAGTTATGAGATGTGCAATCTTTATTCTTGAAATCATCACATGTACAAAATGATTTTAATTGCATAATCATGAGACGATGGATAGAAATTATGACACGTGGGCATGCACATAAAGTTGTATTAATGTATATACAGATACAATGTTTTGGCTATAGTGTGTAGTCTATCTATATTTATGATTTTAGGTGTCTCACATCTAGAAACTTCTAGCGGTGATTCTGAGGGTGAAGAAAGTGGCTTCTCATTGAAGGAAGCAATAAAATTGCTAACTCCATGTGATTTTCGTAAAATACTTTAGAGAAAAGCATCATTTTAAATACATCTCAGTGCTTTAAAAACAGCTCTAATGTGTATTTTTCTTCTTTGCTAAAAAGTCTTTATGCATATAAAGGCTTATACTGTACATTTGTATCTGGGATTTATTCTTTAAACAGTATTTACCTAATTTAATCCCTAATTAAGACTATAATAAAAAAACAACCAGACTAAAAGCATGAAAGACTTGCCACTAGGTTATTTACCATTTTTCAGAGTTTAAAACCTCACAGTTAGTTTGATGAATTACTGTGCTGTGTGTTTTTAGGGAAAACATCAATGACACTGATAAATAGTCTACTAACGCTCAGTCTATCTTCACAGTGAGGAACTTTCTCCAGGGCAGAGATATTCCACTCACGTTACCTCTATGATCAATGGCACACTCTGCATTGCACAGATTGAGAGACTAAACTGCCACTTTAAATTATGGGGTAGCCAAAGTTGTAATTATATTCTAATCGCTAAATTCAACTAGACCATAACTAAAGATAATGAAGATGACTCGGAACAAATCTCCTGTAACAGAATAATTGTCAAAGATGAGTGATTTTTCATTTGCATCCAACTGAGCACAATTACAGAAAACATGAGGGCTGCATTGTATTTGCCATAAGGGATTGGTTTTGGATTTGAACCTGGGCATATTGTGAAACTGATTAGGTTAATTTTCTTTGTGTTGATCAAACTAATCCATTTATAAATGGATTACCCCATCTTTGCTTTTGTTCACTGTTATGCTTAAGAGGAGATTCTTCCTTCTTCAAAATGTAGTTCTTAATCTTCAACAAAAAGTCTATAATAAAAAATAAACATACTATAATAAGCTAAACCTAAAAACTGTAAACGAGTACATATGAACTGTGAGGAAAAAGTACATATGAACTGTGTGTGGAATATTAATTACTAATAAACATTTTGTATAATTATCGTCCAATGAAAATGACCCACCATCCAAGTGAATAATCCGCAGTTCTGACATTTCTGACACAGGAGTCTAATTTCTAAACCTCCAGCAAATGTAGCCTAGGCACGAAGTAGCAAATCGTTTCGGTGAAGCCATCTTTGTACTTGTCATCTTTGTATTAGTTTAAAAAAAAAGACCAATAAAGTAAAACACATTGCAATCAACTTCCTGTCATTGCCTCATGTGAGAACTGTAATTTAACATAGAAGGTTTGGGAGAAGTTGCTGTAATATTAGGGGTTAGTTTTTTGTGTCAAGCTCAACAATTCCCTTACCGGAGGAATGGACCCCCAAAGGAAAGAAGTGTTTGCAAGTAACACTAATGTGCTCACAAGCTCTTCTGATTCACTTATTCTATGCATTTAGATAGATAAAAATAATAGAAAACACATATAAAGATTGGTGAACAACAAAAAGGTAATGGGAACTAACTATTTATTTATTTATTTATTTATTTATTTATTTATTTATTTACTTACTTATTTATTTATAGGGTCTATTTAGGTTACCAGCCTTTACGCCCTATATACACTCACCAGCCACTTTAATAGGAACACCTGTACAGCTGTTCATTCATGCAATTATCCAGTCAAACTGATGGCCAGATATCTTCTGATTCTTGATAAAAATAAATAAATATAAAAAAAAACATGATGCTGTAAAATGAGCACGGTTTGCATTAACAATTAAAAGTATGCATTTGAGTGATTAATAGTTGCCTTGACAGAATGCATGCATTTTCCATTTTTGAAAAGAAACCATTGCTCTCTAAAGCAGCAAGGAACTGTATGACATTATCAATATTATCATCTTTATATCATTTTATTAGATTTTGATCAAATTATAGTAGCAGAGCTCAGCTCAGCTTGCTGTTCACATAACCCAAAGGTCTCTGAGCTTTTGTAAAAGCCACTACAACAAAAGCACTGGTTTTGGTCTAGCAGCCCCAGCATATGCCATGTCTGGAAATATTCAAACCTGAAACAAAACTGAATTTGTAGACACAGCTATGGTGAATATCTGGCGTCCACTTTTTCTGGTAAAATATGCCATTATCTATTTTTATCATATTCTATCATATAGAATATGTTAATGTCATAATACTTCATCATTAATGGTAAAGTTACCATACTAAGAAATAGTATACTAGCAAAATCTTAGTATTAAAATCCATATCCAATGGCTAATTGTATAATTAGGGTAATTTTCTAATGGCTTACATATTTCCATTGTATCAATGAGATTGTACTGTAATGTAAAAAGATTAAGATATCATTAAGCAAATTATTTATCAAATGTCTCTAATAACTGTATAGTTACACATACAGGCACCTACACTACTGGATATCTGTACTGTTACAGTTGCATTACAGTACATACCAATATGTGTGGCTCATGTAGTACATGTGTCTATTTGTGACATATAAAACCTAAACTTAAAATATTTCCTGCTCCATATGTGTGTTGTAACCAGATAGTTTAACATTAATCTGTAAATTGGCAATTCCTACATATTAAATACACAAGATCTGACCACTTATTTCAAAGTGTATCTTCTATATAACATTATACTTTAAATAAGAGGCAATTACTATCACAATCAGAAAGAAAATCAGCACTTCATATAAATGTAACGACCGCCCTGATACACCTCAGAGAAAATGTGTAGTTGTGTATTTACATGACTCAAAACTGAAGCTGACACACATGCACATTAACACAAAGCTACAGCATACTGCTGTAACAGATCTGTAACAATGCAAACATCCTCAATAAATCATATGAAGCAATACATTTTAGGAATTTTTGTATAGTTGTATTAATAGAGCAGATATGAAAAATTGCACATTTATATTGTAAATAGCTTTTTGCTGTAAGGGCCTTGTTAACATTTTAATTCATTATGCATGTAACACTTACAAGCAATTTTCTTTCGATTATAGACTTTCTCTCCTTTATTATTGCTTTAACTCACACCTAATTCAGAAACAAGACAATAAAATAACTTCATTTGAGAAAATCAATAACTAATGTTGGTTAGATTGTAAGCACTGAAAATCATTGTAGGCTATTATAAATATAATTTCTTATTATTTCTTGCAGCCCCAGTAATGTTTTCACAGAACTGCAAATTGCTTTGCTCTCACTAATTTCTTAGCTCTTGTTCTAGTGTTGTGCATCGTGTAATTCCTATGCTCACCTAAAACATTTCACAGAGTATGCTATTGCCTCCAGAGGGCCTTGTCATACATCATGGATCTATTAACAATGCAGCTCGATACAGGTTTTGTGCACTGGGCTGATGTATTTATCTCAATACCCAGGAGAGTTGCATACTTTTAAAACTATGGCAAGAAGCAATATGTTTCACTAGATAACACCAGGCACTTCTTAAGTTTTCAACTAAAAAATGCTGCTGCGAATTCCAGAGAAATTAACTGATTCTACTAAAAAAATGTGAAATTTTTAGACTTGGAGTACAATTAAATGAAGACATGCAGTTTAAATTCCAGAATGAAGTGAAATTATTACTGATCTTCACATGGTGTGTGGAAAAATGTCTAATATAAACAGCATTTCAATTTAGTTGTGTATTACAGTCTACATCTTTCTACATAATACTGATATTTTTCAACCTTTCCCATTACTTCTTCATCATTATTTTTACTACAACATCTGCCACTGCTGTTAGTACCCTTGCTCGAAAAATATCCTCTTCTGAACACATTTTGAAGAGAGAAACAACCCTGCAATGCTAAAGCACATGAAAAGTGGGTTGTAGTGGGGTTCTGAGGAGACCAGCTGATTACTGTGCCTGTGTCTCCTCTGGAGTTGGAGAAGAGAAATTAGAGAGAGCTGGAGGGAGGTTTAGAGGACATGCTGTTCCTTCATAAAGCCCTCTTATGACTTCCACTCTGTCCACTGGTCAAGGGCAACCAGGAACTAGGGAGTCTCTATTTCTTTCACATAGGACGAGTATCCCTGCAATGCCAAGAGCAATCAAATCGTCCCCATCAGCCCTGTTCACCTCTTCACAAAGTGTGAAATTTAATTGGACACCTGCATTTGGGAAGAGCACCTGAAATAGCTAGGGCATGCTATCAGAAACACACTGTGTAACCAAGTGTTTGGGAAAAATCCATTGTTTTTTTCACTTTCTCAGCATACTGGGCACAAGGTTTCTGGACTCTAAACTCTAAACATTGTGAGCTTTTTTCACACACAAGAATGTAATATCTAAGGAACGAAACACAACTGGTGTGCTGTTATAGGAAAATAATCAACAATGTGGTGGTGCGATATGATGAAGTGACTTAGAGTTATTTGTACCACCCGAAAATGAATTATTATCTAATAACAGTGCACTCTAAATGTTTTATTCCTCTTATACAACAGTAATTTGCCAAAGATTACAATTTTTTACATTTATTAATGACTTGTAAATTGTTTACAGTTACATTAAATATTGTGGAACATCCATGAAACAGTTTCCTGTTATGGCTTATATGAGGGAATGACTGTTTAAAGTTGCTCACCTCACCTGCCTCTTTTTTTTTTGTCTCTACCTTGAAGTCAATAAGACAAGAGCAACAGCAGACACGCAGCTTCTTGTCATCTGTCCTGAAGACTTTCTCGTGGTATACAATTTATTTCTTGGAATGCGCTGACACCAGAGACTCCTTCCATAAGTGTTATCTCTTTACAGAAAACTACAGCATACGAGTGATTATACTTTTTTTAATTAATAAATTAAATAGCTACTGCCATACAAGTCCCTGTGAATGATCATTCAACAATAATTACTGCTGGCACTATAGTCTAAGCTGCTGTTAAGGAAAATTAATCAACATCTTTTGACCAATCAGATTTGAGCATTCAACAGTGCTTATAATAAAAAAAGTGATATAAACATACTTTAGTGTTTACATTCCAGTATTTTTTTTTACATATCTAATGTAATGGGAATCAATAAATGCATGAATCATGGATTAACTACCATTTAAAGGCTGAAAGTAACAAATCATGTAAACACAGATCATTACAGGTAAAGGTATGCTGATAATGTCCTAGGTTTTGTGTGTAAAAACACTTTATGGATGTCTGAAAACCTGTGCAAGTAGTTGAACGCAGATGTAATGCTCCTTGTGTTTTGTTTTGCCTTTTGACCCTTTAAGAAATGTCTTTGGTGATTGGATCAGAGAATGTGTTTGTAATTATACTCTTCTTTAATCGATTAGCTGTGGGAGCTCCTGACCTCAGTATATCCATATAGCCTCAGTATAACTGCCCTGAATCACAATAGTGTTTTGCATGCAATTAAAGATTTACAATTAAAGAATGTAAAGGACATTCACTCATTATATAAAGCAGTTGTCAGGAGACTCACACAGAAGTTCGTTATCTCTATTTACTGATCTTGTCCTGCTTGATAGTGTAAGGCCTCACTCCTGTGGTGAAGAAATAATATTCACGGTTTCTAAGCACCCTTCTTTGTTGATCACTCACTTCTTATATGCTTGAAAATATGTGGCCATATTGTAAAATGTAATCTTATTTTGACAACACAGTAGGTAGTTCAAGCATGCAGTATGAGTGATCTAGAAAAAGCTTGTTTTCATCCATGAGTTTAATCAGCGTGTTTTTATGCATTCTGTCTTTTTTTTTTTTTTGTTTCTGTGGGAGTGACGCTGTCAAACACTTTTGAAATACATGCATTACATGCAGTATCAGTGCCCAGCATGTGAGAGAATATACAAACTGAGATGTGCAATTTCAACTTTCATGACACTATTTCTCCAAAATCAGACCCATTTTGGTTGTGTTTTGAGATGTATTCCTCTCACGGCCATGATGTTGCTTCGTGAATTATACATCGGTTTTCACATGAGAGTGAAAACAACCTTATGGTAAGAATACAAATGCCACAGGCAGAAGCATACCTTGCCTTATCCCCAGATGATCCACAATCATCACATTCAGAAGTGAAATTTTCCAGCTGTACTGTAAACTTGTCCAACAGTTGGAGGACATACCATAAGAGTCCAACACAACAGGCGAGAGCAAGACTGTATATAAAATAAACAGAGATGGTGAAACTGCTGGACAAAATCGCATGATTGAAAAAATGAGTAACTTGATGCAAGTGCATCTAAGAAATCTAAGCAGGAGGAAGAAATGTGCCACTGATAATATAAAGCAAAACTTCTCAAACTTGCAGCCAGGGATCCATTTACCTACAAATCAATTCCATAGATTCAATCAGCTCATTTATTTTACGAATTTTATCCAACTAATCAAATATTAGGCTCAAATTTATACAACAATATTTTGGATCATCAACAGAAAATAAAAGATCCAAGATGATATTATTTATGGGCCTTTTTGAGTTATTGAGGTTTAAATTAAACCCACTGAATTCCAGTGACCTGTCAAAGAGGCTAATAACTATAAGGACCTAATAAATATGACAACTTTGGTAATGGTGGGATGTGATTTCCACCACTGTAACAAAATAATAATAATAAAAACACAGACTGACTGTCTATGCTTCACAGACCCCTGGTGGTCCCCGGACCGCACTTTAAGAACCGCTGATTATAGAGGATATCATACACATTAAACCATTTACAGGAATGAATGAATGTATATGAACTTTTTACAACACAAACACTGTTCTGCTTGTGGCTAGATTCAGGAGGAAGATTCAGGACTGCTGAAATTATTGGAAAAGCCAGGAGCCATGAAGCAGAACAGAAGACCAGCATCATTTGTCATACAGCTGACAAAGGAATATTCTTCATATGACTGCCATCAAGCTCACACTGATAAAGCTCTGTGGCCTCAAGAATAATACAGAGCCCCTGAAAAAAACTAAATATTCTAAGCTTGAGGGGTTTTTCACATTAGATCGTGCATGCTAGGTTTTTAATCTATTTTGACATTGATGTCCATGGGGGAAAAAGAGTGCTCTCTGTTGTCTTTTTCCCGCTTTCACTGTTATAACATTGAAGTAAGATAACATGTTTATACAAATGAACCAGTGTTCCTAGCCTTTAGGAGATCTGCTTATACCAAACTAATATCTAAAAAAAAACCTAATAATTTACTGTTTGCTTTAAACAACATCCTTTGATTGTGATGTTAATTTCAATAAAAGTGAAACAGGAAAGATCCCAGAAACTGTAAGAAGAGGTTTATGGAAAGGCTTAAGATAGCTCGTTTTAAAGCAGCCATACATAACTTTTTCGGAGTGTGGAACTCTTGTAAAAATATGTTATTTCAAGCAAGTTGTATTTATTTTTTAAATGTAATGTTTGTTTTGGTCTTTTGCTCGAAGGGCTAAATGACACAAAATCTTTTCATTCCGAACATCTAAAGTTCTAGGTTTTTTTTTGTTTGTTTTATGGGCAGTGACCCTGCAAAGAGTGTGTATGTTTAACCTCTATTTATAATGCCTCTTGTTTGCATCTATTTATAATGCCTCATAATGCCTAAGGTTTTGGCATTATGACATGTGTGTGTGTGTATGCACATCACTGTGATGTACAAGACTGTAAAATTTGCTTCAAATCCAACCTGACAGCTTTGACTTGGAATCACTATTACAGGATTTCCAGGGTGGCTTACACTTCCAGCAGTGTAGTAACATTGTGTTTAAGAGTAATTTCCCCTACTGTTTCTTTTCCTCTATTGGTCATTTTTAACAGACAAAAATAACACACTTAAGGCCAAATACAATTTATGGTGTTATTACACTTCTTGTACTGTTCTTTTTCAAAATGAGACTGGAGAACTGGAGGCCATTTGACAATTTGTCTTTGTAGTCCTATACAAATAAAAAATATAAAAAGCAGACATGTATATGAGTGAACTGTTTCTGCTGTCACAACAATTGTGAATTGTTATTTTAAATTTAGTCTAAAGCTCATTATTCATGTGCATTTTATTTGTGATTGCACATGTGCAGGAATGCAAAGATGATGGTCCTTTCAAAAGTTACAGATGCCTTTTAATTATTGCCTATTTCTCTTGATCGTAACATTCATATGAACAAGTTCTTCATTAGATCACGTTAATTAACTTTTCGTAAAAAACATTAATCAATCACAAATATGTTCCACATACAGTATTATGATTGCAAAAAAACATAATGTATATGCTTCTACATATTTTGAGAGATCTTGAATGAGTGTCAAGCATAGCAGTAAACCATTTTTATAATCCAAAATGTAGGCACTGCTTTTTGCCTGTCCATGTAATTGGACAAGAGATATCACCCTGTAGTCATCCTATAGCCTTTTTTGTTCTTATCAAGTTTCTGCTGCAAAAAATTGACTTCCTCTTTCAGTTTGGGATGAGTCTATCACCAGCTGTCTGGGGGCTGCAAAAGGCACAATAACTATTAAGCAGAGGTAAAGCACCGAAATGTATCAGCTCAGCCTGCCACTGCTTGTAATTTCCTGTCATGCCATTACCAAGAGTGTTGTGGCACCACAGGGTTCTGCATAAATCCTGAGGCACATACACATACCGTGAGAGCAAAGCTGGCTAACATCAGAGAAGACTGGCATGCAGACAAGTTACTGCTCTCAGTGGTGCCACCTGCATGCCAGCTTTGTGCTATTGTTTGCATTCACATTGTAGCCTGTATTAAGCAATCCTTCTCAGAAATGACTTCTTATAACTCACTCAGTGCCAAGAACCATATGCTTTGAAGAAATTCTCTACTGGTAGCACACTCGCCTGTGCAGAACCTACAGCAACTCGTGAGCTTGTGATGTAATGATTCTTAAAATCTATTTCAGAAATTGTGATTTTCTGACTAAAATTAGATTTTTTTTATAATATTGTTTCAATTACTTCAAGTTTAACATTTTCATGCAACTCACACATTTTTACTATTATTACGATCCACTCACTGTGTTACTCATGTCTCTCACCTGTTCCCTACTAGTTCAGGTAACTTTATTTAAGGGTAATATTTATAACTTTCATGATACCTACATAAGCCCTTTATAAGAACTGACATCAACCTAATTAAACATTTATAAAGACTTTTTTTTACAACAGATGTCAGGTGTAAATAGTCATACCTGTCAAGTTTCACAGTTTACCCATGAGACTCACTTTTTTTTGCCTTTATTGTGGTTTTACTTAAAGCATATCAACAAAAACATTAGTTTCACAAAATACTGGCACTCTGCAGAGTGTATTCACAGCAACACTGGGCTCAGTGATCTATTTAGCTCCACCCAGCATAACTGGTCAATTCTGCCCAGTGAGTTAAAGCTCATTTCACATGCAGACTAAACCTCCAACAATGGACACTAATGAGCAACCAGTGGGTGAACGGCCCAGATACATGACAAAATTTTCTGCTGAAAGGAGTTTTCAGTTTGACTGCGTAGACAGTGAGCGCCTGTGATACAATTGTGTGTTAACTCCGAAATGCTCAGGTTTTGCTTTGTTAAATGCTCAAGAGTGGAAAGCAAGCTACACAACTGTATAATACAAAGTACAGCACAACACAGAGTAACCGACACGTCCCCCTCACACACACACACACACACACACAGCTTTCTGTTTGTTGAGCTTATTTTTGATGTTTTATATAGATGTATCAGTTTGAAAAATGCTCATCTCTAGTTTACAAAGACAACAATGACAATAAAAGGAGAAAAGGAAAAGTGTGGAGAGTTTTCTTGGGGATTCAGTGCGACTATGTTAGAATGCCATGAATACTGACTTTGTAGCTCAGCCTGGAAATATTTATAACGACAAAAACCTACTGTATGTCACATGACTTAAGTATTAGAAACAAATTCTGTAAATATATTCTCTGTACTATCTTGCATCTTGAGTAGCTGTTACATAAAACTTCATCTCAAACAATTTTCCCTAACAGTAATTTCAGTGCAACATTCACTGCCCATTCTTCTTTATTATAATAAAGATCCTGACTAAACGAAGTATAGTGAGAGGAAATAATCATTTGTACACTCTTGTTTTTCTTATTAATATACCTCCAGTGCATATATCCACAAATTTACACACATGACTTTGTATGTATTCTTAAACATAACCAATGATGTTGTTAAAAAAAAATAGGGAAAAACATATTTGGACACTAAAATCAAGTTCTATATATGAATGCTGCAAAAAATGTTTGCACCTGGTGTCATTATAAAAGAAATTGTCATTGGTTGGAAAGATTTCATGCAATCATGGTGAAGATGAAGGAGCTTCCAAATGTTATCAGGGACAACACTATTAAAAGACACTTGAATGGAAATAGTTAGCGAGTCATAGCAAAAACCTTAAACATCCCTGTCAGTACAAGTGGCTCGATAATATGCAGGTGGAAAGTTCATGGAAACTCAGCTAATCATTCACGGACAGGTACGACATGTAAGATTTCACAACTCACTCTCAGGTAGAGAGAAGCCAGCAGTCATTTGAAAAGAGTTGCAGGATGACCTGAAAGCAGCAGGAACAAAAATTGCACAGAAAACAATGAAAGAGAAAAAAAGAAAAAAGAAACAGTGAACTGCACCAAAAACATCTTCGTTCCGATGCAAAACAGACGTACAGAGATGCACATCCAAAATTTGCAAAAGAGCACTTAGACAAATCAGAACTCTTTTGGAACAAAAGATGAAACAAAAATAGACCTCTACAATTCAGCTCATTATTTGTGGAGAAAGAAGGGTTACACATATGAGCCCAAGAACACCATACCCATGGTGAAATATGGAAGTGAGATGGGGCTGCTTCTCTGCTAACGGTACTGGGGCATTACACTTCAGTGAAGGAAACATGAATGGAGTGACGTATTGGGACATATTAGAGAATCTGGGGAAAAGATAGACATTTCAATAAGAGAAAGACCCCAAAACAGTGTAAAAATAACTCAAGATTGCTTTCTAAAAATAAGGTCAGTGTGTTTGTCTGACCTAGCCAATGTCCCAACTTTATTTTTTAGAGGATTTTAGAATTGCGAGTCCATCAGAAGGACCCTCATAATCTTGGGTAATGGGAAACAATTTGCCAAGAGGAATGGGCCAGAACTGAACCACATTGCTGTAAAAATCTAATTACTTCTAACCGTAGATGGCTTGAAGCTGTAATTGCCAACAACGGTTTTGCAACAAAGTACTAATGTTGTTGATTTGTAGTGTCTAAATCCTTTTTTCCCTATCAACTTTGGGTTTTTAAACATATCTTTGTTTAAGCTTATGAACACATACTTTTTGTTCATATTTATAAATACACTCAAATACAGTCAAAAGACACTGTGTGCACTGTGTACATGTGAAATTTGAAGTAGATATAAGTATTGGAAGTATAATAAATACAGAAACGATTAACGTCCGAATACTTATTTGCTCCATCTTCTCCAGTGGTCACTGTACCAGTACATCTGGTAAGAGGACCCTTTTTAAAGAATTTCTTCATCCTGATATCATGGCAAACTGGGAGAGATTGTGAGTGAGCAGAATTCTAAATGTCAAAACACGAAAAAAAAAAAAAAACTCAGTGTGCCAGACAGTGGCTGTGTCAATGTCCCTTCTGTTTGCTCAAATCATCTCAGCAAGTAGAGGCCAAGAGGAGGGTAATCTCACAAAACCTAGAGTCCAAGGACCATCAGGCATTTCTGATCTCTTTCAGGCACACCATGGAGCTGTATGACTCAGAGACATGTCATTTTAGTACATAACTTAGGTAGGGTCACTCTAGAAACAGGATCCAGCTGAGTCTCCTGACGGCCTTGACATGCTTACTTCAGATGTGGTGCTGCAAAGCTCTGACCCCACTAGCTATGGACTTTCTAGGCGCAGGGTAAATGAACACACTGTGTACCCCCTTTCCACCTCTTGAGAATGTAAACTGGTTTTTTTGCAGTCCCCTTGAGGGTTTTCTCCATCTAGGAGTCCTGGGTGTCACACCTTGTTGACACTCATGGTTATGGCCATGACAACTCTAGCATGATCACTAGTGTCTCTTTTTATATTGTTAACACTAAAAGCACATTTTCTTCTTCTGATAGCTTCGGCAACACACCTAATAACCTGCAGTGCCTCCGCCTCTGCCAGCTTCTGCTCCTAACTCTGAATGATGTCACTATTACTGTTACGAGCACTGTAAAAACCAGTTTCTGTTATAAAGGCAAATAATTTTAATGTTTCTGGTTCTGAGCGAGTCTTTGCTTCTTTTCCTACTTCTGAAGAGGTTTCTGAATGTCTAGCTCTGTCCATGAGTTTTCCCCAGCATCAGCCCAGGTCCCTCAGTCCCAGTCCCTGAGTTTTTCCCAGCAGGAACCCCCAGACTCCAGGAATTTCCTGGAATCATTCCCTGTCCCTGAGTTATCCTGAGCATCAGCCCAGATCCCTCAGCCCCAGTCCCTGAGTTTTCCCCAGCAGGAACCCCCAGACTCCAGGAATTTCCTGGAATCATTCCCTGCCCCTGAGTTTTCCCCAGCACCAGCTCCAGTTCCCACTATTTCCCTGGCATCAGCTCCAGCCAGTGAGATTTACCAAGCATCAGCCCCAGGCCCTGAGTTATCCTGAGCATCAGCCCCGGTCCCCAGCATCAGCCCAGTCCTGGAGTTTTCCAATGCATTAGCCCTGGACTAAACTTGGGTGAAATGAAGATGGACCCATGGTACTCTCATAAGTCCTACCTGTTGCTCACACATTTAGTATCTTCCAAACGGCATTCCATTCTGTGAGACGAAGCATAACAGCAGATTTTCAAATCTGCACAAAAATCCGTCTATTGAAAAAAATTTTATGCAATCTGATTTTATTTCAATTCATCAATATACAATCATGAAAAATTCTGAAACACTAAAAGAAAATCCTCTTACATTTAATCTAAATTAACACAGATAACATGATCATCAGTTCGCTCACCAGCCAGAAGCCTGTCATTAGGCAAATTCCCTGCTCTGCTACCACACAGATGTAATAGCACTCACATAGCAATAGGGTGGCATGTAAGTGCTCTTCTGATGGTCCTCTGATGAGCTGCTGTTCATCATGAGTTGAAGGTACAAGTGACCAGCAAGGATTTGTTGATTTACTGATATGATACATATGAGAACTGTATTTTCCATGTATCTGCATAGAAAATTGCTTATTTATTATTGAAGGAGGACAAAAAATGTTGCCTTTCTTTATTGTGACACTGAATTTGCTCTGGCTGTAACACGTACGATCAATCGTAATGTGTAGCTATGCATACCTATTATCTTGAAAATTGCTTGGTGGATTCTGGGCACAAATGATTCCAGATCCATTATTTGTGACAATTGTCTGTGGGCCTTTGACAGACATTTTGCATGGTATATGGATTAGCCTTGATTGACAGTGCACGCTGTTCAGAGGGGCATTGCGATGCATTAGCATTCATTGACATTTTCCCATGTGTTTAGGAAACAGGAGCTGCCATGTAAACGGAACACCATCACCAAAAAAGGGGGACAAAATGCAATATAAAATGGCATTGTACACTGGATGGGCTACCAGAAGTGCATTTTAATGGGGAACTAGAGGTCAGTATTAGATCAGCTTAAACAAGAATTGAGAGAGATAAGAGAGAAGGGTGAGAAGAGGTGCCTGAGAGAGTGAGAGACTTTAAAGTAAAGTTTAAATAGAGTAGTTATCAGCGGGATAACTGATAACTACTCACATTGTGTACAAACCTAACCAAGAAAGGCAAATAGATTTGATTGTGCTGTAGTCCTTGGATGTAAGAACAAATGATCTCTGTCGGATTTAATATCTTGCACAAAATGTACATAGATATACAAAAATCTCGCACAATAAAAAATGCAATATTGCCTGTAAGCCTGGAAATACTGGGTTTTGTGATTTTATAACAGTGTTCCAAAATAGAGATGAAAAAGTACTAGTAGCCTCTATATTTTCATTCTTACCTGCACAGATTTTTAGTGTCTCATAGTGATTATTAAAATTAATTAAAATGCAAATGAACTTTAAATTTACATAGGCATACACACCTCAAGGTGCCTGGAGGCAGAAAGAGGACAGACCTACATCCTATGAAACAAACATACAAAAAAATTCCATGGTTTCATGGTATCTTGAGGCTTTGCAGCAAACAACTATCTTTCTCTCTCTCTCTCTCTCTCTCTCTACATATATATATATATATATATATATATATATACACCATGTATGTATGTGTGTGTATACATATATATATATATATATATATATATATATATATATATATATATATGTATATATATATATATATATATATATATATAGAGAGAGAGAGAGAGAGAGAGAGAGAGAGAGAGATAGATAGATAGATAGATAGACACACACATAATTGCACATAACTGTATAGTATATCTTTGTATGCTGTACAATTTCCCTTCACTGGAACTAAGAGGCCCAAACCTGCTCCAGCATGACTGTACACAAAGCGAGGTTCATGAAGACATGGTTAGGTAATGTTTGTGTGGAATAACTCGAGTGGCCTGCACAGAGCACTGACTTCAACCTAACACCTTTGGGATGAAGTGGAACACCGAATGCATCCCAGGCCTCCTCATCCAACATCAGTGCCTAACCTCACTATCGCTCTTGTGGCTGAATGAGCAAATCCCCACATTCACGCTCCAAAATCTAGTGGAAAGCCTTCCCAGAAGAGTGGAGGTTATTCTAACAGCAAAGCGGGACTAAAGCTGGAATGGGATGTTCAGCAAGCACATATGAGTGTTAGGGTCAGGTATCCACATACTTTTGGCCAGGTATTGTATACCTGGCACCCCTGCTCAATCATGCAATTATTCAACCAGCCAATCATGTGACAGCAGAGCAAGGCATAAATTCATTCTGGATTTTCTTTTGTAATCTTTTCACACAGACTTAAACTGCAGTTGCAAAATGTCTATACAGTATTAAAGATCTAATCTCACAGCTTTTACGCAAACATAATGCAACACTCTACAGAAACCCCAAGATGCATCCTTTTTCCTCCAATGAGACCTGATATTTGCCATAAACCATTAGCACTTCAGTGTCTCACCAGCATGAGTCCATATAACACCAGCAGCACCCAATATATGGGCTGTTTCTCACCTGAACACACATGGTGCATATCTGTGAAAAGATGGAGCTATGGAACAAATACCACTGAGCCACAGGGACTTGCAGTTCATCACCACACAGACGAGAATAAAAGAGTCTGTAGCAAAGTAGTTTTTTTTTCCTGAAAAACAGTCACTAGGACAAAAAAGGTTCAGTAACCTAAACAGAATATGATCTGGTCTCTGGTGTTAAGCAGGTAAGCACAGACATGGAGCAGTGTTACACTGACTTATAGGGATTCATATATTAGACATGACTTAATAGTTTTCATATAAGTAGTAAATAAAGCAGATATTTGGCAACAATAGCAGCTTATTGTGTTTAATTTAGCATTCTCATATTCTTACCTTATATTGTTATCTTGTTATCCTTAATTCTGGGAATGTATATGACCCTTAATACAACTCATAGTTTTCCTTGTTTGAGACATACCCCTATGAAAATTAAATCTATCCAAATACGTTAAAGCACAAACAAAGCACAAAATGTTTTTTTTTTTTTTTTTGTATAACTGAATTCAACTATCTTGGTACTTAGACTCTTTTATACCTGACACACATGTACATTAAATACCAAGCATGTTGCACTGTAAAATAAAGCTTTGTACTAAACACATCCAAATATGACTGGTCATTTATAAGGTATTATCTTTCTTTATACAACAACACTGGCAAATTACTGTAGTGTGAGAGGAATAACACACATCAGGATATGCTGTTACTGGAACATAATCAACCTCTGGGTGGTAACTTCCCTCTGCTATTATAACAAACCCCACAGTGTCAAGACATGTGTAAGTAATAAAACAAGACTGGATGTGCTGTTATAAGAAAATAATTGACTTCTGGTGTTCTCTGCCCATCCCGAAGTGTTTTATTACTTAGATTTGTCTCGGGTTTCATTTCATGAATTAGCCTGCCCATTTCCAGAAACAACAGTTATTAAGGATAAGCACTAGCTACTACAATTTAGGAGAGGAAAATAAGGTCATTAAACAAAACACTAATAAGCTGTTGCCAAGTAACTGCTGAATGCACTACTTAAATGCACACTTATGACTTATGAATTAATGCCTGATTCTGACCCACTACACTAAAATGTTACCTTTATAAACAGCATCGACAACAGGAACACACACATGTATAAACTTCTGAGATGCATCTACACGAGTCTTCAGTACAAACAAAAACATTTTCTGTGAAAGAACATTTTTCAAACGCAGATGTAAAATACCTGCTTTTTTTTATTATTGTTTTATCATTAGTTGTAGGGATGGCACAAAGAATCAGTGATAAATTCAAAGAAATACAGTGAAAGGAAGCCTAAACAGAGCACAAAGCAGAGTACAATGATGGTATGTCAGTACAGGAAGCTGACCTAGAGTCAATACACTCTAAAACTTTTCATTTAGTCGTTTGTAATATGTTCAGGGAGAGTACACAAATAGAGGACCAGGTCATACTATCAATAATAGCTGTGAATTAGCATCGTTTGCCTAGAAGTGAGCCACAGAATTTAAATATTATTATTTTAAAAGCCCTTCTGTTAATGGCAGATATTATAAGCTATTAAAACATCTTATCCTTAGGTGAAGTAATGAGATACACACAGTGTTTTATCGCCAGGTGTTTAGGGGAAAAACAAGCTACTTTATGAAGCGTTGTAATGTTATTTTATCTGAGCTGAGAGATTAATCTTTAAGTGAAAGGTAACTAAAACATTTCTGATATTATCTAAATAGCTATAATTTATATATGAAAAGAGCAAACCTTAAGAACCTTAAAAACATTTAAATTTTGATGTGATGCCAAATAGCTGATGTAGTTACTATGTGCATCAAACATAATTATAAAGCTCATCTGCTAATTTGGAACAGAGTCTAAAGTGTTTTTAAATGGGATTGTGCAAGCAACATTGAGGTAACAGGTTTCTGGACTACTGTCTTGGCTCAGATTTGAGACTGGGGTTTTACAAGAAATAACTAATCCATATCTTGGCTAGCTCCTTCTTCCATATGCTCTGGCTTTAACACTTGATGAGACTGAAATGGCCCTTAACATTTCTTTTTCCTCTATGAATTTTGAAATTGGTAACAAGTGGACTTTTTTTCATAACATGAAAACATTTGTTATTTTTACATTTATTTGTACACATATATACATCAAACACAATAACGAATAGGTAGCAGACATTATTAAACTCTTGAATTATTCAACGTGTGTATGGATTATGTAAAGGAAAGGCCATGTAGGAATGCTGTTAACTGTGATAGAGTTAATAAAATGAGCAGAGGAGGTACGTGTTGCAAAGACACTGCTGAAATAATGAGAGGTAAGAGCATTATTTGATAATAATGAGTTAAGACCAATTAATAAATTAATTTCAATCTATCTGTAAGTTAACAAACTGTTTATTATTTGTATTTGTAATATGTGTTGGCAAATTTGTGTTGTCCTATTATAACAAGCCAAGTACAAGTTATTGCCTTTAATGTTATGGTTTAAGTTATTTGGGTGTAATTTTGTCAGTTAGGTGCTTCTACATTTTAATTGTTGTTATCTGATGCTAAAAAAAAAGCTTGGAATTGCACTACAAATTGACCTGAGCTCTAAAACGGCCTGCATAGGCCATCAGCTAAGTGGTTTTAGCTTAATAGTATTCTTAGACCCTGACCTCTTTGTACTTTCATGAGGATATTTATTTTGATGGAGACTACAGAGCACTTCTGTAAGTTGCTCTGGATAAGGGCATCTGCCGAATTCTATAAACGTAAATGAAAGCAGTATTCATATGTCCTGTAATGACTGTCAGTCATTGTGCTCTGGTTTGGTCACGTCGTCAACATGTATTGTATCTGGTTCCTAGCACACCTATTTTACACTGCATATACCAGGACATACATGTGACCTACATTGACAAAACCAAGACTATGAAGGTCTCAAATGATATCAGTACCTTTTGTCCCGTACTTTTCTGCATTCAAATTCTCCCTCGGTTATGATGGAAGATGAAAGCCAAGATGGAAGGTTTAGAACAGGCCTCTTTCAAGACATACTGATGACCAAATACTACTAATATTTTGAATGTTTTAATAAAAAGGGTTCTTCTGGTAAGACAAGAGTTAATTCAAATAGAAAATTACATCCCCAAATTTCATATTCTTGGCTTTGCAAATAGAAAGTCACATACATGAATTAAAACTGCCTTTTTAATGTGGAACCTTAAATATTGTGCTTCCTGTATTCATACATAAACATTTCATATAAACCGTGATTAACAGAGCTTCTTTACATATACAGGTTTGTTTACATTTACCAAACCAACTTATTCAATATGTTTCCAACCATTTTGATATTTCAGCAATGCAAGGGAGACAACAAGAATTAAAGAAAGCTAAAAGTCATAACAGCTTGAACATAAAAATAAGAAACAAGACACAGCTCCTCAAAACATTATTCATAACCAACAATATACGTAAATGTTCTTTTCTTTCTTTCTTTCTTTCTTTCCTTCTTTCTTTCTTTTTTTTAGAATATGTTTTTAAAAACCAGCTGGTTATGGTTACTTTCAGGTAAATTTCTTCCACAGTTTATTTTCACAGTTTGTGTAAAATCAGAGAAACATTCTCGCTAGTGTAATAAAATATTTTATTATTAATATCAGCTTTTTTTTCTTTCAGAATGCACACTGTTCAATATAAATGGCAGAGGTGTGGGTAGGGATAGTAGGCCTTATCCTGTGCAGGCTCTGCCACCTGCTTTCACCTCCATGGTGTTGTGTTTATCTCTTACTGTTCTAAGGCCCACTTGATGAGAGTCCGTGTAAAGCAATGACATGGCAGGCTGACTATGTCTCCTTGTACCTT
>NC_069728.1:11426235-11523735 GCF_027358585.1 Pangasianodon hypophthalmus | reverse complement strand
AAACAATGATTTAGCATTAAAGGATTAAAACTTAGGCATGCCATGTCACCTCTCTCGGCAATTCTCAGACGCCATGACATGGACGCACAAATCTATCCATTCATTCACACCTCTGCTCAATCAGCAGTCTTTCCTAATGTCCAGACAAACCATTTCAAACAGGCTGAGCCTGCAATAGCACTTAACCAACAGCACTTGCAGCACCTTCAGCTCTTCAGGTGCGCTGACTCACCTGCGGTGCGAGTTCCTGTTGCTATTAACGTGGCCGCGTCCCGAGCAGCCAGGCGTCGGGCACTTTAGAACATTCTCATGCATTGCAAGAACTTTGGAAAGACAGGAGAAGACAGGAGAAGGCCAGAGACAGTGAAGGTTAGGAGCGCTCAAGGTGGAACGAAGAGCTTTGCCTTAAATTAGACTGAATGAGTTTGAGTTAGCTGTTTGAAAACAGTTGGCATAATGTTCATGATGAAAATAGTGAAAGATAAACAAGTCAGGCCATGCAGAAAGGAAAGCATGCAGCCAAATGCAGAGATGTGTTAGTAGCATGCAATGTTACGCCAACGGCAAGTTAACTCAGTACAATAAAGAATTTTAGCTCAAAAGGTGATTTTCCAGACATGACCAGAACAAATGGATTTTACCTTATGAAGTGGAAGTTCACCAATTTTCCAAAAGAACTATTCACCCAAGTATGCGATCAAGTTTATAACTCAGATTTGCTCAAAACTTCAGCAATATTTATAGTGGTAGTTATCTGGGTCAAGATGAATATTTGGTATTTGGTATAGGAAATCTACCAACAAGGCTGTTCTCTTGCAAATTTGCACAACTCAATTCGCTTGAAGTTACTGCAGCATAGGAAAATTTAAAAGTATTCTGATTTGGAAGCACCAATGTATCGCTATTTTGCTTACTACTCAGTTTTCATGTAACATTAACTAGCATTAGCAGGTAACTGTGCTCACAAAAGCAGGTAGTACATTTTATCAGTTGTAATTCATTATAAATTAAATATACACTAAAATACCAAATTTAAGGCATTATTTCTTTGGATACATGTTACCATTTGCTTCACTTCCAGGTTTCTTAGGAGAAATTAAGGCTGCCTTAAAGCTCAAAAAAAATCACACTTGGAATTACAATTTGGAGGACAGTGTGAACTGTTTTTCCCAGATGAAAGAGATAGTTTCTCCTATATGATGTGAATCCTGGATCTGCTCAGTGTTTGAGACAAGTTTAGCATTTGTACCGTTTTTATGAACTTAAGCAAAATCCCATAATCACCCTCATTCCTCATGAGATCAGCTTAATGTACAGTTTTGAAAAATTGGTTGAACTTTACTGTTAATTTACACAAATGCACATTTGAACTGATTTGTGAAAAAAAAAAAAATCAGTAAATAATAAGCTATTATCATGCACTCATAACAACCTTTTCTTTTACAGGGCATAATCTAAATCTAGCCTTTAGGTGGCTTGTGATGTGGCCTGCAATTGCCTTAATTCCCTCCCAAATTAATTCATCAGCAACACCAAGACATGCAAATTTATCCAACACAAAATAACAGACACAAACAAGCTGCTCTCACAGCAGTCACACACTCATTTGTGAAGAGGCATGGACAGGAACTGAACAGCAGCACATACACTAACCATTTCAGGCAACAAGCATGTCAAGTAAAAGAGCACCCCTATACCAGCTGGAGGTGTAACTACACCCAGGACCATTACAGCAGTGGACCTTTTTCACAACAAATGTGTCGTCATATCTGTTCATGAACATTGTTTCGGTACTGAAATGCATGAACAACAGCGAACAATATATTCTGGATAAATAGTTAGCTACATTTTTAATACCTGGCTAGCTAGCTCTTATATATATATATATATATATATATATATATATATATATATATATATATATATATATATATATATATATATATATGCTAGCTTTTCAGTTCATCCCACACAAGCACTGCTGGCTTTTCTGAGTTCATTCCATACACACCGCTGGCGTTTTGTGACTTCTGCTGGACATCAGATGTTTGATCTGTCCATTCATATCGAGAGGGTATATCTTTTACGGCCAGTGGGTTTTCATGTAGTCACATTGTTTGAAATGCTAGCTACAGACTTATGTGCTGCCTCTTAAAATGCTCACTCTCTTCCCAGCAAATTGCACAAAGCCAATTCTTTCTCACAAGCACATCAGTGGGAAATGAGTGAAAGCTCAAGTACGAATGTTTGCTTGAATTATTTGTGCACTGAAGGACGCTGCAGTGATTGCAGCTCTAATTGCTGCCATTGTTCACTATCTCACCGGAAGTTTTGAAACGCTACTACTTACGCTTCTGCATTCGTAAACACAGAAGTGTGAAAAAGGTCCATGAATGAGCCATAGAGTGTCCTTATTGTTCTTACTTTCTGGTGGTACGCGGTCTTTGTGAGGGCAGCCGGACAGACTTCTGTGGTGTGGATACAGGCCTGTGACGTGGCCTGTGCCGTCACATCCTGGGGTGGGGCACTTACTCTCTTTTTTCTCACCTCTTGAAGGATCTGTAGAATAAACAAAGTATTTCCACATACTCTTACATTCCTAATTCCCAAAACCTCAAAATCATTAGAGATAAGAGAGGCTCCTTTGGAACTGTTTTTCAACTGTTTTATGAAATTGGCTTTTATATGATGCTTATTAACCCTCCAAACAGGAGGACATAAAGAGAACTAGCTAAATTGGTAGGATACTCAGTGAATATAGCATACATTGTTTTTGTTGCACTCCTAGGAATAAAAACTTCACATTTGTTAGCTCTTACTGCCCAAAGAATTTCATATTTCATTAAAAATGCAGGGATATAACGCACAATGACTAGACTTGCATCAAAGCAGCTAATAAGGCTTTTCTTCTTATAAGAATGTACCATCTTCTACACTCTAAATAAGGCTCCAAGGATGCTCTTAAAACTGAGTGCATCTAGCTTAGATTGTGAAATCTAGCTTAGATTGTGAAATGTTCTACGAAGGCACTAACCAAATCATATCTGTAATAGGAACCAAAATGTGTCCAAAATTTTTTGCCCATATTCAATACATTGGAACAACATTTATATGTGGTGCTGGGAGATCCTCTTAGAATGTCTGATTTCTAGAAAAGAAATGATGAAAACATGCTTTGACATCTCTACACACACACACGCACGCACACGCACACACACGCACACACGCACACACACACACACACACACACACACACATATATATATATATATATATATATATATATATATATATATATATACCAAAATGACACTGATTTTATTTAGATTATATTCTGCCTTTCTGTCTGCAAAGTCCATGTTGGCAAAGGAGCCGGTTCAACAAATGCAGCAGTAAATGCAGACTGCTTAAAGGTATCTGTAACCTTGCTAGCTAAGTTCTCACACACTGATTGTCAGGCTTTGATCAAGTGTTTGGATAGCTACATGCCATAGCAAAATCATACAGAGTCTCAAAATGCCCATGAGACTCCTACGCCATCACATCATCATCAAACCAGAGAAGAGCGATAACACACTCTGTAGAGACGACAGTGGACAAAGTTTTTTAAAAAAAATGTATAAATGACCTAATAATAACAAGAAATCCACTGAAAAGAACTGACTGAAATAATCAGTGGATATTTCACCACTGATGTAAGAGAAAATAGAGATGATGATGAGGCTTGTGTTTAAATGCTGCAGGTGACTTTTTCAGTTCCTGTTGTAAACTTAGAATTCTTTACAATTTGACACTAATGATGTTTTTTTCTTTGGAAATATAGAGGTAGGTGGGACATCTTTCAGTGGAACTGGAATGAAATCTTGAAATGAGATTTTCTCCCTTGTCATTTTTGGGGTAATCAGCATTTAAAATGCCATAGATACCAATTTCAGGTCAATGATACCACTTTCAAAGCTGTAGTTTTAGAACTAAATATAGAGAGTAGAAAATGTAGAAAATGCCAAACTTTCACCATGTGACAGTTTTTTCCAGGCCACCACACAAGTATCATTAATCATATCTATCATTAGACTATAATCAATTTTGGCTATACAGCACATGTGTGTTACAGATGAAAAGATCCAAATTCCTTAAACTGGTAACTGATTGAAATACAAGTTGAAATACTTGTAGCCTAATTAAATTAATAATAACACATTCATTGATATTTATCAAGAAAACTGGTTGTACGGATAAATGAGAATGCATTAATGCTTGTAATACTTTGTAAATGTCTAAATTTAAGTCTGATGAAAGTCAACAGTTTGTCCTGTAGGCCAATGTTCATGGTGATTATGACTTATAAGCCCAGTTTTATCAAAAAAATATCTGAGCTCTTAGTGCGTCTTGATTGTAATGACTGAGTATTTGCAAAAAATGTTTAAGGTGGCTTTGAAATTTAGAAGAAATAAAAATTTCTGTTGTTTTGTGCTCATAGTCACTCTGATCCTTTTTGGTTAAGAAGTTTTGTTAATTGCTTTTTCATGATTAATTATGATTGCTCCCATGAGTGCGCGCTCACTTTGATACTACCAACTGTTTTGATGATCAACTAATCTGCTGATCGCTGTTTCAATTAATCATCTAAAAAAAAAAACAAAGTTTTTCTTTATCAAGATTAATTATTTTAATAATATTATTATTATTATCTTGTTCTCTCTGGTTACCTAGCCTGGCTAACATTCTACCAATGTAAGGATTTTGTTTCTTTTTTGTTCCCAAAGCCCACTCCAAGGTATATGTTTTGTTCTTACAATTGCTGGATCATAAATTTTATTTTGCTGCAATTAATACCATTCTCATGTACTGTATGCAGATATGCTACAAGGACGAAATTCAAAATGTGAGCTTAAAAAATGTAAAATGGAAAGAAATTTTAAGTCCTTTTAAAAAAAAATCATCACCTTTAAATTCTAGGCATTTATCTCACAAAGATTGTGTAAATCCAGAAATAGTGTACTGGATTTCTGGATGTAGTTACTGTACGGGCATAGCACTCTCTGAAAAGTAAAGTAAATATTTTGTTTTACTTTGATATGATCAGGCTGTTATGATGATGGGACTATATTACAGTTATGTATACACATTAAAAACCTTTAGGCAGAATGATGTGTCTTTTCCACATTTACAGTAGTACACAGAATGAGTTTTACTTTTTGCATGAACAACAGTTTTCTGAATCATTAACTTCTTTTGCTCCTGTATGAACTGTAATGCTTATTATCCAATAACTACATGGAAAACAGTGCAAAATAATTAAGCTAATATAAGGTTTATGAGTGTGGAACCATCCATGCTTCACTGGCTGTTAATAGTGTTTGTTTTGTTTTGTTACAATATGGCCTGGAAATGCTTCCTGACCATCCAGACTGTGACTTCTCAACGATATCTTTATTTACAACATCACTGGCACTATCAGCATCCTGCATGGGACGCCTCTCACCAGGAACTGGGCCTGTATTAAAGTTTACAGAACAGGCATCTCTAATCAAGAACTGTAATCAAGGTACTGAAAGTCTTTTCATGTGGTGTTGAATTCCACATTTACACTGCTTTTAAAATAACATATTCATTACAACAAGTATCAGTTTGGCCAAAATGAATAGGCGAAACTGGTAACACTTTCAACTAAATGTTGGTAATAAATCTATGACCAAGAAATTCATAATTTACTAATGACTAGTTAATGATTAATTAATGTCAGTATTGCGTGAAGTTAAAATAAATTTTATATAACATATACAGTTAGCTATCTGGTTAAAATGTTATTATAAATGTTTAATTTTTTATAATACTTAGCAATAAAACCTTTGTAAATGAAGTTTACATATTTATTTTAAAATTGCTTCATTATTATATTTACTGATGTATTAACAAAGCTTTACAATCAATTATTAATTAGTAAACTATGTATTACTTGCTTATAAATAGTTTACTACCAAAACTTTAAGCAAACTGTTACCAAAAACCCTAATAAAAATATTATTGAAATGAGTCTGATGTTATGCTTAATCTCTAAGCACAGTAATAACTTGCTGTAGGTCCGAGCAGTGTGAACACTAGTCAAGGCTTTCTCTTTAACATTATCAGCCTAGAGATGAAGAATGACCTACGGTACAATCCCAGTTTCATAATGCTTCATTAGTTCCTCTGGTCATGCATGTGCAATAACTAAACCTAGTTGATTATTTCCTATGAACAGCTGCAATATGACTGAAATATATAGTGTTTAGATATTGCTGCAAGCTTCATAGACTGAGCAATGGAGTTAAAGTCATGACATATATTACAATGGGCAGTATCCGGAGGTGAGCAGAGGATGAGAACACCATAACGACCCTTTGCAAAACGCTATGCTGATACAGTCTGGCAGATTCTTACGGATAATAATAAGAGCACATAGCATAGCTGTGTCTCTCCCAGAGGAGGTGGGTGTGAATCAAAGTAGTTTTGGAGAAATAGGCCATGGACAGAATTGCTGTCCTAACGGGCCGTGCAGATTGCCATTACTCATGCCTGACAAGGCAAGCCTCTGATGTTACTGTGCAGGCCTATTTTAACAACGTAAGCTGCTGCTGCTACTGCTGTCACTGCCACTGCAATCTAAGCGACGGAGATCGACCAGAATAATGTGTCTGTCTCATTAAAGGAGTCCTGCAGCTAGTACATACGCCACTGGGGTAATGTAGCTAAGACTTAATGCAAAGACAGTTACTGAAACACCTCTGTGGTATAAAAATATGTTGCTCCATAGCCACTTTAGACCCTGACTGAGGGATATTTATTCGCTAAAATGCCTAAATTTGAAGTCCACTGATTGCTTGTAATTGGTTGTTAGAGACTAACCAGTAGCCAATCAACCCAAGTAGAGCTTTGTCCTCATGTCATGAAATGTGCCATTATGGCTCCTGTGTCAAAATTTCAATCTTAATCTTAGAGGTGGAAATAGCTGGTCAAAATTATACTTGAGTGCAACTTTTAAAGTGTCCATGCTCAAGTGTACTCAAATATTTATGAAGCAAATCATTTTAACTTATCATCAGCATGGTCTCACACTTCCATGGAAGGCTATGCTTTTTCGGTGTAAATTCACCACAAATCTGGAATGTTTTATATATACATTTCCATAAGGCGGTGCATGTTTTTAAGAAATGTCTTAAGACCTATTTTTATTACGTGACCCCAGTTTGCAGTGTGTTTTGTTATTTTTAGACTGAGCTTTAAGAAAGTTTTTTGTGTTATGACTAACTTTGTGCTTGTATTTAATGGCGTTTATATTACTTTATGTCGTTTTTCATTATTATTATTATTATTATTATTATTATTATTTTATTGTGGTGTTAAATTAGTGTGTTGTAGCACCTTCTGAGTGAATCTTGAACTCACTGATTTTCAACTAATTACAATACATCTCACAAAAGGCTAGACTCAGTTTTCCTACCCCACATAACAGTGATGGACAATAGACATAGAACTGAGTGGTGTATTTCATTTTGGCATCAGCATTTTTATTACCTTTAGGGTAATAGGCTCTTCTTGCCCCATCATGGTGTAGTCGGGCTTTACGCTCCTCAGCTCCACTACTCTGCCTGGGGCTGTGCTCCCCATGTAGCCGCTGATGGTCCCTCCGAGCCACTGCCTGCTCCGACGCCATCCTATCACGCATGACCTTGGCACGCTCTGACTCCAAAGCTATGGCCTTCTCCAGCAGTGACAGGTTGCCCTTGGTGATGTCGAAGGCCTCGTCTGAATGCTCTGATGCCACAGATGTTGTGTCTTCATCCCCTTCTTGGGCGCAGCTGGCGGGGTAACCCCTGGACGCTGGGCTGAGCTGCTCTTCAAGCTTCATCAGGTTCACCATGTCTGAGTAGCTCCTCTCCATTGGTCTCTGAGGCTCCATCGGGGCCTGCTGGCAACTCTCATAGCGAGGCAGGTGGTGGTGGTGCATCTGGGCCTGTAGGTGCTGCTGCTCAGCCTGGTTCTGCAACATTGTCTGCTCGAGTGGCTGTGTTTCACTTAGCTTGCGTGCCAGATCGAAGCACTGGTTCCTCAGACATTCCAGACTGCTAAGGCACACGCCCTCCTCGCTCTCTTCAGGCTGGCCATTGAGGTGTTCCTGGCCAGGAGCAGACTCAGGGTAGCCATCATCTGGCAGCACAGCTCCGTGACCCTGTGCCAGCAGCTTCAGTGAGTCCACTGTCTCCCGTACCACGTCACTGTCCAGGTCCACACTTAACTCGCCCTTCCGTCCTCTGTGCTCAGGACCATCCTCCTCATCCTCGTCGTCATCCTCACCGGCACTGTTGGACGAGCTGCTGTTCATCTCGGACTCTGTCATAGCCTGGTATGCGGCGTCCTCCGCTATTTTGCCCAGGTTCAGCAGGGACTTGGCTACAAGCTCATCATAGTTCTCATATTCTTCATTGGTTGTGTGGTTATTGTTGTTGTTGTCTTTCTCAAACATCTGGCTGGGCTTTGATTGTCCACAACTGGAATAAGTATTCTCTAAAGTGAGAGGATAAACAATTTATCAGCATGTTAGGACATGTTTTGTGTATGTTTCACATAAATTCAGACAGATTCAGAAGGACATTCTCCTAAAATGGAACAGAACTTCTTTTCTGTCTGGTGTTTCACAATTGAATGTCAAGACTCTTTCTATTGCAATGGCTGAGTGTGTCACAAACACAAGGGAGGTGACTGGTCTTAAACATCAGCAAAACCCAAATATATCTGAATGGTAATTACCATTATCATTCTGTTGCACTTACTACCAAGTGCAACAGAAATGCATTATCAAGAGTGACTGAAGTTTTACATTAAATCAATGGCAAAGAAAGGCTAATTTTCTTAAACAAATTGATTTGAGATGTAAATCAAAGAGACAAAAAAGTCCAAAACGCATCCATTGCTAAAGAAACTGTGAGGAAAGCAGTGCCGGAAATCTCCCATTTCTCCATTAGGGATTTTAGTATTGCTTGTATTTGGGACACGGGAGGATGAGACTGCAGGGATAAGTGGAGGATGCGATGCTCTGCTTCTAGAGCCAGAAATAACCTCAGGAGGAGCCCGTTACCACGGGCGAGGGGGAGTTGAATGTATCTGACACCTGTAAAATGGCAGTGTGCATGTGAAAGGGGACAAAGTTAATAACTCAGAGAGCTTCCCTCTCTCAGTGCTTGGGAAGACACTGTCAAAAACAATTGAGGAAGTCTGAGTATGAGGCTGAGATGCATACTAAGCAATCAGAGGCTTCACAAGTTCAAGAGGGGAGCAAAGGGATGTTCCCTGCTCTCAACCGCACTGTAGTCAGAATGCTAAGTGCTGCTCAACCAGTGCAGACTGTGGAACGATTCAATTGTACTTCAGTCAATTATGTGGCTTGAAACGAAAACTTTCTCATTCAGGAAAATTAATTATGAAAGAATAATACTGAATGAATTTAGCAGGTGGATCTGGATTTTTTGAATAAGATGTCAATTAATATCATGTTGAAACTAGCAGGTTGACAGTGTGACTGAACGTTTCTACTTTACTGGCATTGACACGTCTTTGATCGCCATGTTGAGAGACAGTAGCAACACATTCCAGATGTAAATATTCTATCTGAAATCAACTCTGGACCTTTAATTTTCTCGATACTGCATGAATTAATTATGCAAAGAAGCACAACCAGCCAAGAACCAAACAAGCAGCCAAGTTCCTGACTTTGCATATGTTATTCCAAGACATAAATACGCTCAAATTAAAGCTGAGTTTAACCTCACAGACACTGTTTAATTTAAAATCAATCACGGTGGAATGTAGAGTCGAAACAGTGAAAACTATATCTCTCTGTTACTTATGGAAAGTACGATTTTAAAAGTTACATTTTTTGCATACTAGCAGAAATGCCTCACCATGGTGATGAGCCTGCTCTTCATATTCCTCCTCTTCCTCATGCTCATCTTCATCTTCCTCTTCCTGTTCTCCCTCCTCCTCTTGTTCATCATCTCCATCCTGTTCCACCACCTCCTCATCTTCCTCCACCTCTTCCTCCATCTGCTCTACCTCGTCTCCCTCCTCCCTTTCAGCTTCTCCTTCATCTTCCTCCTCTTCATCTTCCTCATCTTCCTCCTCACCAGCCTCATCATTGTCTTCAGAGCCCTCCTCTTCTTCGTCGTCTCCCTCTTCTCCTTCCTCCTCCTCTTCTTCCACATCGTCATCTAACTCTTCCTGTTCTCTCTCCTCGCTCTCTTCCATAGCTTCGTAGTTGTCGTATATCACCGGTTCTCCGTCAGCCATGGTTAAAAACGGCCGCCGTTTGGTAGCTGGCTCCTGCAGAGGTTTCTCCTGGCCTTTCCTCTTCTTAGCCAAAGGGCATCCATAAACACTGCAGAGGGCATGCAAAAATGAGGGAGGATAAAGTGATTTTCTATTGAGTCATCATAAAAACAAAACAGAATTCATTTTAATGCAACACATTTTGCACTGTCTGGCCTGAAGTTAACCGCAGGCATTCATTCATTAAAAAAAAAACACAAATGCCACGTGAACTCTGTTGCCCCAAGATGCCACTTTTCTGAATCTGTCCGGCCGCATTTGCGAAAACCAAAATGGAGAAAACTAAAGTCATCTAACCAGCCCTCAATTACACAAATCCCTTAATTATCGTTAACTGTTGAGAAATTCCACTTTAATTGCCCCAAAACAGCATGCACAATTATGTGTGGCTTAAAAGTAGAATTCATAAAATTAATTATCCCATTTCTGTCTGAGAGGACTTGTTTGTGGCTTGCCAAGAGGGTTGAAGGTTCTGCTCTCTTGGTGGTGAATGAGCAATCGGCTAAGACTCTGGATGGAGAGGATTTAAAGGCTAGGTTCATCTTTTCCAGTTTACAGCCATGTCCAAAGTGGTTCTCAACATAGAGTCCATCACGCAAACAAGGGGGCTCTTTTTTTAACCCACTATTATCAAAGTTATCATATTTATTATTGAGAGCTTGTAGTTATTAGCCAATTTAACTGATCACTTGAATTAAAATAGGTTAAATCCAAACTTCAACAAATCAAAAACAAGTCACTCTCTAAATAATGTCTCTGTAGGTGGAAAGGTCAGGAATAAAAAGCTCTATAACCAGAGTATTATTAAGCACATTTAAATAATGAGACTATTATTTGAATAGTGATCTGTGCTTGGTCCAAAGTCATCCCTGAGAAGCCCTAGTCCACTGGACAGTATATAGAAATTACACTTACATATATATATCTCTACATTCATGCACTATTATACTGTTATATTATGCACTATTATATTGTATATACTGTACATAAGAGTGGAATCAAGTGCACTGGTGTGTGGTTGGACATTGCGGTGACAATTATAAAGTACCTGAACTGTGGGCAAGACACATACTGAAATAATTACACAGTAATGTGCTTGATGACCATAGTCACCTAAACTGCACTTCAGTATCCTACCTAGGTTATTAAATACTAAAAATTAAAATATTTTCAATTAATTTTGTAAAATTAGTTTTTACAATGTTTTGCATGTTTAAGTTAAACATTACAGAAAACAGTCAACTCAGATCTTAATAATAATAATAATGGATACTTTAATCTTTTACTTATTTTTAATTACTTGTACTTGAACACCTGCACTGTAAATGAAGGTTTACCCTTAATGTACCCTGGAATACAAATATTCAACTGAGAAATAAAGAAAAGAAAGAAAGAAAGATTAATTGTTATCTAGGGAATTTAACACCAACAATCAAAGGTAAAGGATCACAATAAATATGGCTTACAAATTGAATGACATAAGCATGTACATAAGTGTATATGAAAACCTCGCCCTCATGAACGTTTTTACTGTAATGATTTTTTCCTGCCTGTGACACATTTGAGTCACCGCCTCGGGGCCCCTGTCCCACATCAGCGTCATATCCGTGATCCGGGGAGTTCAGGTCCTGTGGGAATGAGCTGACTGAAACGCAGCTGGCAGCTTATTCCTGACACCACTCCCTCTGACCTGAGCCGCACCAAACCGGGAGTTTAAAAGCAAGATCTGTGAGGATTGGAGAGAATCTTAGAGCTCCTGAGACGCTCCCAAAAATGAACAGCTCCCCTCAAAGCAGTGGTAATAACAGGCTCCATACTAATAGTTTGACGGGTCGAGTATTCACTCAGATTGTGTCATGGAATTTATTTTACAGTTAAAAGTTTGAGAACTCTTAGTCCATAGGGCACAGTACAATAACTACTCTTATAATGTCTGTCCAGATTCATAAACTAGCCTGTACAGTATATACTGTACATAACAGTGGAGTCAATACAAGGTATTTTTTTGTTTGTTTTTCTGCAGAGAAAATATAGCTTAACTTCTGTAAACTCACAGGACCCAATTACTTTCACTGGTGTTTAAGGAGCTTAAAACCTTATAATAGATATATATATACTTACAATGGCCATAATATACCATGAGTTTGTTGTTATGGGTCAGACTACAGCCGTGACTTTTTACCCAATATGACTGGTTTGCCCACTGGCTTAACTAAACTTTGCAAATTAGTCTGAGATAGTGAGCTAGCTAATTTTGTTTTAGCTAGTTTAACTAGAAACCAAACTTTCCTGGTACATGCACTAAGTAATGTCAGTTACTCTTGTTACTTTTAAAGGAATACCTTCACACTGATAATTTCTTTGACATTAAATGTGTTGTATGCTGTTGAAGGAAATATGCGGCACATCCTGGCATTCTGGTGATTTTTTTTTTTTTTTTTTTGGTAACGGCTATTTTGTCATTTTTTTAATACTGACTGATACTGATGAATCATGCGCAGAATGGTCAGTTCTGATTTCGATTGTCTGATTTAAATGAGCCCTTTTGAAATTAATAATGTACAGCCATTGAGTAAAGTGAGGTCCATGATTGCTTGGAAACCACTTCTGACATTTCTTATTTGAATGCCTCATAAATGGTTAGAAATGGCAAAATTGTATAAAAACAAGTGCCTGAAATGTCCACCTTTATACAGTTGTGTGCATGCTGAACATTTGTGTAGAGCATAGAGCACTCCATGGTGGTGGTGGGTTTAGCGGGTAGGCAGCCAGCAGTGTGTGTGTGTGTGTGGGGGGGAGCATTTATGAGCCACACGGAGTGACCTCGCACACCTTCGCGTTTCCCACTGGCAGGCCACGCCAATTAAAATTCCACAGGTAATTAAACCACATTTGAATGAGGGAGCAGCACAGGCAGGGTTTGAGTGCGGCTGCTGTAATTATGCACAGAGAGAGAGAGAGATAGTGAGAGAGAGAGACAGAGAGAGAGAAAGAGAGAGAGAGAGAGAGCCTTTCAGCGCTGCTGAGAGAAATAATGACTTCAGCCCCAGACAACTCCTGGCGGACAAATGCTCCGATGAACTCTACTAATGTCAAAAAATGACTATTTGCCGGAGCCTGTTCTTTTCCATAATTTCTACAGCCACTGACACAGTATTACTGCACAGACTATATATTGTTGAAGTGCATTTATAGGAATTATAAATAGATATTTTAACAAATTTTAATGTCTTTTTAATTTAAATTAGTATAGACAAATAGTCTGAAAGAGCTCATGAAAGGCTATGAAAAAGTCACCTTTCTTTGTTCCATCCAAAGAAAAAAGTGTTGCGGTACATAGGCAAGTAAAAATTCTTATTTTTCATCAACTTTAATTGGTCTGAGTGCCAAGAGCATTCTTGAGGTCTGAGTTTCTTGCTTATCACGATGGCACTGCATACATCCTCGAATCAGGCTCCCATGCAGCCGGGAGTTCGGTGCAGGGGGCCTGCCGCTGCCTCTTCCAGCACGAGTTGCTATAGGAGCGCATAGTCTCAATGTCTCCACACTGCAGCATCCACAGGCATGCGTGCCAAGGCACCGTCGCCATGGTGATCTGCCCCCTCCGGAGTGGGATTTGCCATTCGAGCAGACAGACAGAGACAGAGTGAGAGAAAGAGAGTGTGCTATAGGGATAGAGAGAGAGAGAGAGAGAGAGAGAGGGAGGGAGAGAGAGCAGTGATTGCGAGTCTGACAGCCATCCCTCCCATCCTCTGCAGCCGTTCCAGCAAGAGAACAAAAGAGGCGCCGGCGCTGAGCATTTCAGTCTGTCTCGCAGGCTCGGCCTTCTTCTCTCGGCCTCAATCAACTGAGTATGAACATGCAGGAGGAGATTGTCACATTATGCATAAGCATTTCATCGACAATGAAGTCTCCTGAAACTTCTCAGTGCAATCCAAAGCCTGCCCATCTGTTCACAATCTCCTCAGGTAGATTAGAATGAAAATAGAGATCAGGGAAAGACGGAAGGTGGTGGGGGGGGTCGGGGATGTCAAGTGAACAAGGGGCTGTTGCAATCTATACAGCAAGTGATCATACACATGCAAGCTCATATGTGTATCGTATGTACTAAATATGAACATCATCCAAATAAAAGTGACATCTGGCTGAGCCTCTCAGCTGAATAAACAGTTTGGGGAAATTACATACCAGTCAGAGATAACAAACAAGCCCTCACAAGCCCTCTGCATGTATAGCAATGGCAATTTAGAGTGACTTGACAAGCGGCAAAGCCAACAGACCGCACAGTCTCCATCTTCAAGGCTGAGAGAAAGAGGGAGAGAGAGAGAGAGCGAGAGAAAGGAGGAAAGGATGGCATATGCCTCCCACACAGTCCAGAGCCCATCTGCTGGCGTGCTGTTGGTTAGAAATGAACTACCGCACAAGCACGTTCCTCTCCCTACGACATGGAAAGATGCAAATTAGAGCTTGATGCTGTAAATTAGATGCCTATATCTATATTTATATCTGTCCATCATTCAGAGCTGTATTTATGGCCCACTCTGTTCCTGGGTTTCTGGTACTCATTTTGGTCACAGCTGCAAAAAAATGCTTTAAAAGCTTTAATGGACTTTATTGGTCTATATCAACTGCCTCAAATTCCAGTGCTATAAAGAAAGAAAATCAAGACAAACAAAAAAGAGCCATGATGCCTAAAAACCTGGCACCAGTAGTCGTCACGTAGGTGGAGAGCGTTTGATCAGCAAAGACAGACAGGTAGAAAGAGAGAAAGAGAGAGAGGGGAAGAGAAAGAAGGAAACGTAACTCCATCATTTGATGGACCTTGCCACCATGTTTTGGTTCAGTGACAATCCTTTTAGTGAGCGCTACCTGTCAGGCTCTGAATTATCCAGCTCCGGTTCATGTGAGTCATCATCCATTAGAGAGAGAGAGAGAGAGAGAGAGAGAGGGAGAGGAAGAGAGAGAGAGAAGTGGGGTGAGGGAGAAAGAAAACAAGGGAAGATAGAATGAAAGGGTTGTAGAAGGATGAAAGCGTGAGGAGGTACAAAGATAACGAGCTAGATTGAATTGAGAAGAGAGAGGAAGAGAAATAGAAAGAGTTGCAGTGAGTATGACTGTTTGAAGAGAAATAGAGAACAAGGAATAAAACTAGCAACTCACATTTTCTTGTGACCAACAAAGTTACTTAAAAAACACAATTCGACCAGTGGTAACATAGTAAATATAAGACAAATGTGAGTCTTTAACATACTGATAAACATGTAAAATAATAAACCCTCACTGCCCACTTTATTAGGAACACTATACTGAAACTCAGAACATGGATTCCACAAGGTGTTGGAAACATTCCTTTGAGACTCTAGTCCATGTTGACATAATTGCTGCACATTCAGGTTGCAAATCTCCCGTTTTACCATATCCCAAAGGTGCTCTATCGGATTCAGATCTGATGACTGTGAAGGCCACTGAAATACACTGAACTCACAGTTTTGTTCATGGAAACAGTTTGTGATAACCTGAGCTTGGTGCATTATCATGCTGGAAGTAACCATTATAAAATGGGAAAATTGTGGCCATAAAGAGATACATGTGGTCAGTAAGAATACTCAGATAGGCTTTCAAAAGATGCTCGATTGGTGTTAAAGGGCCTAGTGTCTGCCAAGAAAACATTCCCCACACCATTACAGTACCCCCACCAGCCTGAGTATTTGTTACAGGTAGACAGTAGTGGGGTTTTAATATCTGATTTACCCCATCATATTCTTAGCTATTTACTTAACAGCAGCAAGAGTTTGTCCATCACTAATATTAGTTAAGTTTCTAGCTTGTTAATTTAGCACACAGGTTCAGTAGCTAAAAATGTGTCTAGTTGCCACAACATTATAATCTAATCTTCAGTTTATTGCTTATGATAGATTAGAAACCAGTGATGTTATTTTGTGAGATCACAACTCATACATTTTGCTTTACTGAGAAATTCTTTTTTTTTTTTTTATTTAGCACTGTGCTGCTAAATTCGCCCAATCACTAATCTATGTACTCACACTACGAAAAAAGCTATGTCTGCAAGTGAAAATATTTTGATATAAAATATATAGACAAAATGACTCAATATTACGGATAATGAGATTACAATAAAACAAACAAGCCTACTAATCAAGCTTGTTCTCTTGACTTATAGCTTTGCTTATTGCAAACATTTACTTTTTAGAAAGAAGCAAAATTATTGTTGAGTTGAGCATGTAAAAAAAAAATCACATTTTGAGGGCAGGTGTGATTTTGGACTATTTTGTGTTGAGCTATTTTTATAGCAGCCTTCCCCACGTAGGCTATGTAGGAAATGAATATGAGCTCAAATCACTGTATGAAAGCAACTTGCAATTTTCCTCACTACCTCTTTCCACTATTATCCCTGTTCAATCCCCTTTGGATTACTAATGTGCAATAATGCAGTAATATTTCAGTGGATATGCAGACATTGCATAGTGGACAGGTATAATGGGTCAGTACCTGAGATGTTTTAGTCTCCATGTAGCTGTCTGTTTGTCTGGAATCATGTAACTACAAATGTAGTTACAATTCTTAGCAGAGTAGAGAAGCAGAAGACCTCAGATATGTGCGCACAACGTTCAGCATGGCTAGAAATTGTCTGGCTCTGAAAGGCTATTAGATGGAGTAATGCAGCCCTATAGATTATATGTTCATAATACATTATACATTAGCCTTCCACCAGAGGGGAAAGAACCTTTGCCATGATCTAACCTCATGTACACAAAGCAAGGGCCAGAAAAAGCAATTGCTTTGTCATCATGGCTCCATAATGGCTGGCTAGGGCAAAGCAGATGCAGCACACTCTTCACAGGTGATACAGTGTCCTCATTACAGCCACGCCACGGCATCCCTGTGATGCCCCTGACATATGCGTCTGGCCTCTAGAAACACCACTGGAGCATCACTCCCTTCCCTCCCACTGCTGGTAATACATCACACACATGCAGGTATGAACACACACACACCAGTTCCTCTCTTGAGTGAGAGGTCTACTGGAGTTGTCATTTTTCTGTTGCAGAAATGCAATTACGACTTGCAGTTCACGGGGTCCCGCTGCTAGGTTGACATCAGAATCATAGCCATCAGTCTCATCTTTTTTCTCTCCTCTCCTCCTTATTCTCTCACTGGAGTAAACAGCATCAAGTTAAACATGGTGTAAAATGTCCCTGACTGAAAAAGAGGCAACAGTCTTCAAGCCGTTGGACCTTCAACATTCAGCACAAGCCCTCCCTAGACACTAAGGGACTCATCATGATTAAGAAGAGTCTTCATTCTTATGTCAAGATATGGCGATAAATGAATTCCTTTGAATAGGCGAATGGAAATCTTTTCCTACAAAGAAGAAATGTAAAAGTGTCATCCCTTCTCTCGTAAAAGTTGTGGGTCATGGTCTAGCAGTATGTCTGAGTCCCTGTTTATTTAAGCACACTTGCAAAGGCGAGTAACAAAAGAAAAACAAGCAGAAACAACCAGCACACTTCCTGCAAGAGCCCTCTTCAAGCTGATTAGCATATTAATGGTGCCAGACTCACACATGTTCCTGAAACATGCTAATAAGAGGCTCGTGAGAGCATCCGAGCATAGCGGTTAGCCAGACAATACCAAGCTTTTATGCTTTAACATCACTTTTATTTATCTACAGCTCCTATTTGCACAGAACGGCAAGACTGTGTTGCTTCATAAGGAGTGTGCATTTTTAAGGAATGTGGCAGGCTAACAGGCTAATTGGATGGTGGCTTTTCACCGTTGGCTCAAGAGCTGAGTCAATAAGGCAAATTATTATAAATTTATGTGCAGTGATTGCTGTAGTCCTACCTCCAATTTCTACCTTGGCTCAGAATAATTACAGAAATTCTTTTGAATTCCCACAGGGATTTAAAACACTACATTGGAATTTTGGCACTTCGCCAATATTTTTAATGTTCAGATTCACTATGAACATAGAACAAAAACACTAAAGAGTTTGGTTATAACATCTGCAAAATTTTTAAATAGGTAAAAACAAAATTGCAGCTGTTCAGATATGTCAAGTGCTACTTTAATTAGAGTAGGATTTATTGGGGAAAATGTGGCATGAAAGTAAAATGAGTCTTATTCAACTGTTTCTAAGTTAGAACCAAAAGCAATATACCATCTAGTTACTTCTATACTTTTTAAACAACATAATAATTTAATAAAGTAGGATCACTTCAAGAAAACTGACACAGTACTGACAAAGTACTACACCATTCTGCATTTTTTTTTGTATTTCATATCCACTTACCCAACCATTCAGTTTTAACATCACAGAGGTCTGTTTCTTCTGACTGATGACTAAGTAAGGAATAACACACTTCAGGCTGTGCAGTTATAGGAAAATAATCCACAGAATGGGTGGTGTGATATCACAGTCCAATGTGTGTTATTCCTCTTACATAACAATGACTTACCAACAATAACAATTTTTTTAATTAATGAACATCACACTTTTTAAACATTTAGTTACATTAAAGTTATCTTAAAGTTACATTCAACATTAGTTCCTGTTTCCACTTACGTTACAGCAGCTATAAACAGGCATTCTTTCTTTATTCTCTCTTTTGAAGTTAATAAGACAAAGATTTGGTAACAGTCCGAGGTAAGGCTGTAACTTTAAGTTTTCTAGCACAGGAAAGTCTTCAGGACTGAGGACTTTGCAGGGTTATGTCTTATGAACATCAACAGAGAGAACAAAGTGAGGCTGGTGAGGGAATGAAAGTAAAAAAAAAAAATCTTGGAGAATAATTAATAGTGTAAAAGCTTTAATGTTAAAGAAAGTACCAAAAATGTTTTAGGAACATCGCAACACTGTCATTAAATTGCATAAATACTGTATATGAACCTGTATAACATGCAAATTTGAAATGAATACAGTATATACATATGTAAATGACTACAAAATGTCATCTTCAATAATTTGCATATCAGATCTAAAAGGTTCATGTCGAAAAGCCTATTTTGTGAGTTCATAGTATCTACGTTTTCCTGAGTCAGCTGTTTATCAAAAGTCTTGGGAACGTCTGTTTTAAATAGATAAATGTGAATTTTGTGATGTGTTGATAAAGAGACACATAAAGTCTGTGTCTAAAAATACTGCCTTTCTACCTGAAATCTGCAAACCTTTCACTCTTCCACAGTGTTTCCTGTGATGATACGACTCTTACCTCCTGTGCCTGGCGTATTTGCCCCTCACGTGTCCACTACCGTCACAACCTGGTGTGGGACAGCTGTAGACAAGAGAAGGAAGGAATTAATTTTAAAAGCTGGCACACACTTGCACTCTCTCACTCAGACACACACAAGCATACCCACTCACGCACTCAGCACTTGAGCCAAGGCACATCAGCCTTCATTGCAAATTTACGGAGCTGTCAGTGACCTCCCGGTTGGTGACTCACTAGGCTGCATATTTCATATTTCATACTTCACTCTCTGGCTGCTCTATTTAGACCACCAGCCAACTAAAAGCAACAGTGAAATGCTGCCAGATTTGGATTCTCTGACCTGCTCGAATGTGCGGTCAGATACGTTACCCTAATCCTCCTTATTCTTCCACCACAGACTGCACAGAGCACACCACCATGCAGCACCTTCAGAGCCTTCAGCAAATGCTCCACTTTCTATTTTTAGCCAAACTAATATATCTCTGCCTCTGATTGGCAATGTACCAATTGAAGATCAAGTTCTTGGTTTTACATATGAAAATATCAAATGCCTCAAGAGCACGCACGCAATGCATTCATTCGTATGGCAGCTGGTCATCAATAATAATGTGCTCGTTCTAGCATTTTATCTCTCGCCCACAAAATGATCCTTGCCTTGTATCTCTGTCGGATCCAGAATAGTGACCCATGCATTACACTGGACCAACCTGCTGAGGTAGCAGCTCATGTGTGTGGCATTAGTGAGAAAGCGTGGATTATTTATTTTTACTCTCGTATATGAAAGAAATAAAAGAGACGTGACAAAGAGAATGGCGGAATGGCTACTCAATGTCCTCTTACACCATATTCTATATACCATGCTGTCCTTGCTGTTGTCATTTTAATTGAACACATCTTAGAGTAACAAGACAATATAAAAATAAACCTTTTTTACAGCTCCTTTTACAGGTCCATGGGTGTTAAACACTTCTTAATGATGGAGATGCTGCCATTACGAAGGCTTGTAAAGTGTGCCAAGAGTGGCACTATAGCTTCTAAAGTGAGGAGAGCAGAGGCCTGATAAAATCTCTTTCTTGCCCTTGAGAAAAACCAGTCCATTCATTCTCATTATTATGCCTGATGTCATTAAGAGTGCAGGGATATTTACCAATACTAATTGGGAGAATCATATGTGCTCACGAAAGGCTATAAATGTAGAAGGTTTATTTATAGGCTGCACCTATGGTACTTGCCATATTGAGTGAATCACATCGAATGGTTATTAAAAGTACTCAGCTCTCTGTATTTTTACTGAGGCTGAAAAATAAAAGCTCCACTTCGGATATCCAGTGGCTATGTATATTTTGTCCTTAAGAAATCCTTCAATCATGACCACTTCATTGCCAATATGTAGGTGCCAAGAAGGTTCCTGTGTTTTTAATGCATCCTCCATTGCGTCCAAACTAACCTGAACAGCTCCTGTGCTGCAGTCTCCACGGCAACTAAAAGAGAAAAGAAAAGACAATTAGAGGGAACAAACATCAATATCAGCTCCATCATAGTAATATTATATTGTCCAAGCATATCAGCGTCAATGGTGTAGCTAGAGCACTGCGAAATGCAGCGTTATCTTAATAAAAGGCCAAATATAAATCACTTATGGGTAAGAAGTAGTCGAAGCTACTAGACTGAGTGAGTTCATTTGAGTCCAGCTGCAGCATTATACCTCTCACACCTTTGGAACGTGTTCGATGGCGCTTCTCAGCTGCATCCACCTCCATCTGCAGAACAGAGCAACCATCAGCATGCAGCAATCTAGATGGGATCATATGCTCATGCTTCTTGTCATTATTTCTTATTAGAGCTGTATTTAGAGCTGTATGTGTATATCTCTGGATGAAGGAAAACTTCATCCAGGATCCATTTTAACTTGCCTAAGCACTAAATTTAAGCAAACAGTGGAGCCTGTGCATTTCAAGCAGTGCTACCTGAGATTAGCTGAGTGAGGGCGGGGTAGCGGTTTCTGAAGCTCTCCTCCTGCGTTCCTGGGTTTTGGCTGAAATGTCCCTTATATTGTGTTCAGTGACAGTGATCTTCCTCAAAAATCATTTTCTGGTGAAAAAAATAAATAAATAAAGACCATATACCACTTATGATTCACTGTGAATAATACTTTTTCAGCATAAATGTCAGTTTGTTTTTTCACATATGAAATCCGTTTACAGGATAAAGCATATATCTATAGCCAGCAATACACACCGTCTCTCTTCCTCCACTGCGTGAGTGAACGCATATTGTGTGTTTCACAACAAATCTAGTTACTGCAATGACTGCTGTTTGTGTGTGTCTAATGCCTGTATCTATTTGTGTGTGCGCGTGCGTGTGTGCTACAAGGCCAGAGGACATGTCCTGAAAGAAACAACAACAAAACCCGCCTCCAATTCATTTCTATTGAAAGGACAGTCCTATGTGAATGCCACGTCACCTCCAACCACATACACACTCAGCGTCTTTCCACTGACACATCACTCATACTAGGACGTTGCATGATATTGAAAGTGCTCGTCCTTTCTTCACCTGGTCGGATCAACGCATTTGAGCCCGAGTTGTGCCGGAGCCACTGCTAGCGAACTCAGTCTGGCCATAAATGGGGAAAACACTGCTTAGTATTCTTGCCAAGCTCCCATCTGTCTCATATAATATGATACAGTGCTCCCCTGCATAAAGTGGGCCATGCAGCTTCACAGTCCCAAAGCAGCCTGTGCAGGCTTTCTGCTCTTCCCCCTTGCTCATCCCCTGTCTCTCTCTCGCTCATTATTTGGTGGATGGTTGAGACAGGGACTGCAGTTTTAAACCTTTATGCCTGCTGTCTCAAAAGACAGTCTCGCCATGAGTGGCTTGTGCACCTGCAGCCCTGTTGCACAACACCAGACGTCGGATTCCCGTTGTGAGTCAGTCTGACTCTAAGACAAATACTGATCAACAGCAATTGGGGTTTTTTTTATAACAGACACAGATATGTCCTGTTCATCTCATGTAAAATGCATAAGAATTCAAACAACTGAGGGTGATGTGATTGGAGTTCGGTTGATTTCATACCAATGGAAGCGTAAAAAGACTGCTAACCGTGTCCCTAATGCCAAGTTTACCCTTCATAACTTTTCATATAAATTGATTATACATGGAATAGAATTTACTGTTATATCGCAGTCATGAGCTTTATATTCTTGTAAGTCTATGACAAATTTCTCTGTCAGGACTTCTGTCTAGCTGATACAAATCCCTCCTTTTAGTTCTTGTGTATGTCCATGAGACATAAGTCTATTTCAGGAGTTTGTTAGTATGGGCACATTGGCCTTTTTTTTAATCGTAATTTTTTTAATCTTAGAAGCTGCAGAAATGATGTGGCAATTTGGCGGGGAATCTCCATGAATGTCATTCCTTGTCACCTTGTAGATCTGCCATTGGTTGTATGAATTCTTACAAGCGTTACATGTTGGTTTCTCCAAAAGCCAGAAGAATTTACACAAACCAACTTGTATGAAAATGTTAGAAATGATTAAAGATTGAATTATTGTCTTTGAAAAAAGGGTTAAGGGTTACGTTGGGGGTTCTTTGCTTCCTTCTTCAGGGACAAACTGAAGAAGCTTTTTTGGATTTAACCTTTACTCTAAGAGTGTAATAATAGGGTTTAGGGTTAATAGTTCCAGTTAATAGTTCCAGTTCCTGTTCCACCTGAGGAATCCTCTAAAAGATATAAAGTTGTTATTTGCTCCTTTTCATGATTCTTCAACCTCCATTTTTTTTTTTTTTTTTTTGCATACCATCAATTTATTGTAACCATTTGTTAGGAGTGTAGGGTTAGGGTTAAAGGCGGGGCTACCGACCATAGATCATGTGCCATACAGTAGAACCTTAGAAACTTAGAACATCTCTCCTGTCCTGTATTAAACCTCCACTCATGCGACTATTCCTAAAACTAGTTAACACTTATGTGATGTGACTCATTTGATTTGCTTCAATGGTTGTTCCTTGTCTGGAGCCCTTAAACATCAGTCATGTGTCATGAGACATTATTCATTTCATTTTTTTCTTGTGTCAGAATGATAAACATAAACGTTCTTATAAAGTCTGTGTTCTAGCTTCCTTAGCGCATCAGAATGAACAGACAAATAAAGAAGACAGCATCTGATTGGTGGCGACTGATGTCTGGAACATGGCTCAATTAGAAGCTTGACAAGGACTTCAGGCTTTATCACTGCCTGCGTCAAATGGCCTGACTCACTCTGGGAGACTGCAGAATGGATGTGTGTTTGTGTGCCTGCAGTAATTCAGAGATGCTTGCAGAATCATCAGGAAGAATTCCAATCAGCCTTGAGAGCTGTGAGTTGAGGCTGATGGTGTTTTCTCGCTTTCATCTGCTCTCTGAGCACAAAGTCCAGAGCTCTTCATGATTAGCCGCACGACTGGCCATGTAACCACGTCTTGCAACAAGAACACAGGCTCCAGTGACTTTACCCTGAGACTCCTGGAGAGACAGAGAGCATGAAAAACAGCTCTGTCTGAAATTAGGCTATACATAAGATTAGCATGTTGACAATAATTGTATCTGAATGTTTTGGTTGTGGTCCAGAACCCAATTTCAAATTGCATGACTCAAACACTTAGCTGCTCGAGTGCGTCCTTATAATATAATACTTTGAGGTAGTTCACAGAGATTCAGGGACAAATACCATCAGAAGAGAGAACAGTCCTAAAATATGATCTAAATAAAAATGCTTAGCATGTATCTGTGTGCCTTTTAGAGCTAACGAGACATTGCACATGGTGTGAACATTATCCATGATGTCTTCATCCAGAGCATGAATCAGTCACCCTCCATTAAACAGACCACCACTTCATCCACCCAAAATAAGACCTAGAATACAAAGTCACATCTCACCACCTCCTTCTCCTTCCCTTCCATCCCTCTCTCCCTTTGACTTCCCCCCCATGTCAGGGCATCATTCTCCTCCATCAGGCTAAGAGGATCTTTAATTGCCGTTTCCCTGTACAAGGCCTACTCATGGAGACAGAGAAGCTCATGCCAGCAAGTCTTAATGATGCCTGGCAACGGCAGGAGATCTGACCAACACGTTGTCAATGGCAACCGAGGTGCTAGAAGTCTTCTCTGACAAAGACAGAAGAGGCAAAACCTCCCTGAGATGCTGTGTCCTCCAAGGTAGGCAGAGGGACGTCATTTCATGGACAAAGAAAAGCTTTTGGCCCACTGATCCCTGCTGTTGGGTAACACCAGGCCATGACCCCGACCCTTTGAATGTGCAATTAAACAGACTAAACATAATGAATGTTTGGGGGAAAAAAAGGCTTTTGCCTATTTTATTTTATTTTTTTTACAAAGGCACATGAGTTTTCTTTGTCACTAGCCACACTAACAAAGGACATGTAAGAAACAGAATCAATCTGATATAACAGTCTTTAAAAAAGCAGAATTCTTGTCTTCTCCATCCCCTAAATCTGTGTTCACTGTGAATGACACTCATATACTTATATCTATAAAAATGTGATGTTTAAAATGATGAAACACATTCTCAATTAACACTCTAAATTAACTTGGAAAAAAGACCATGTAATGTCACGTGACTGAGGTGAAAATATCACAATGAACCTTGTAGCTCATAGTGTATTCACAGTGTAGGCCACCTTGCAGCTCTGCCTGTCTGCCTTCTTTCACACCACACCTGCCAATTACAGCACATTCACTGCACCATAGCAGCCTGAGGGGTTCACCATGCCTGCTCTCCACAGGCTGTGTGTGTGTGTGTGTGTCTGTAAATGATTGACTTGCTGTGTACACCTTGATCAAGCAGCTATTCTCTATTTTGAGTATAAATGCAAAAGTACAAAAGTACAGATGCAGCCGTCTTCTCCCTTTCACCTCTTAACACAAAAATCTTTTTTAAATGCTTAATTCAAAAATGCTTGGATGGCTAATTAAAATTAAAGTTACATTTTTCTATTTAAAGCTGACTTGTGGGGAGCTCAGTTGGGTGATTCCACGATTGAGGTGTCATTTGCATTCTGTTGGCATTACCATTACAAATACATAAAGTTAAAAGACATTTTAAGCAATGACAACAACTTATGTGCATGCTTCAGGTAAATATAAAATTAAGCATGAATAAAACCTACAGCAATTAAAAAAACAGCATTTTGGCCTGTCCCATCCCACTATAACTATACTAAATCCTGTTACTTTCAACTGTATTTACTTACTTGCTTACTTACTTACATATTTAAGAACAAAATACATCTATTTTCAGCAGAGAAAGCTTGTAAAAAATGATATTGCTGCCTGAGATGGGTAACAAATTTTTTGTAATGGCTAAACATTGTTTATTAGATGTTGAAAAAAGATTTTAAATAATCTGGAAGAGTTACAAAGGCTATATGTCAAAAATAGGATCACGATATTCATATTATTAGAGAATGAAATGATACTTGCAAACTTTTAGTCGCAAAATCTGCATATTAATCTAGCTATATTTAGACAGGCGGGGCAAATGTTAAATAAATCTCTGAGTATATGACAAAGCAAATTGAGTCTAATACTAAAATCCCACTTGTTATATTTGCTAGGGTTGGGTGTTATGGTATATTTTTACAAATTTGTCTACTATTCAATAAATCACTAATAATATAACAAAACAAATAAAGAATCAGAAACTGAAATCCCATGAATGTCTTTCTTTGAGCAAATATGAGCTGTCTTATAAGCAGTTAGCAAGTCAGTTAGCTCTACTGAATGGCTGAAGGGGGTGTTTTCAGGTTGAATATTACGTATATTCACAGATTAGGCATTCTTAATTAAGGGAGAAAGGTGTAGAAATGTTTTTAGGCCATTATAGTAGTTTCTTGGATATTAAAAACATATTAAACAATTTGTTTGAATAAACCCATATGCTGGAATGTACAGTACTGGCCAGTTTCCTGCTCTTGATTGGATCTCCTGGTTTGCCATGAGTGAGTGCTAATCAGCAAGGCAAATCAGGGCAGATTGGGCCAAGACGGAGAGGAAATATGATTTTAATCAGCGTGCTGCTCCCTGCGCTCTCTCTCTCCTGTCTGTCTCATTCACAGCGCATTTAGAGATGGCGATGGCACGGAGCAATCAGCTAGACCTCTACTGCATCCCACTGAGAAGAACATGCTTTAATTACCACCAGCTAAGACAGGATCTCTCTCTCTCCACCTATCTATCTAGCTCTCTCCCTCTCTCTCTCCTCATGCTCAGAGAGAAGGCTAGAGGCCTTGGCATAATTATACGCAATAATTTGCCATTTTTTCCCCGACTTCTCCCATTTACGTAAGAATAACAAAAATTATTCATCTTGTTAAAATTCCATTTTCAGCACCATACCTACTTGTGCTATGGGGGAATATGTTCTAGCGTGTGTTTGGAGGCTTGTGCTGCCGTGTTCTGTAGAGACATTTGGCTTTAATGAATAATTAGCACTGTGATTTTGCTGAGTCATCATGCTTGAGGGCCTGCACTGGACTCTAATGGAGGTGTTGCCTCATATCGCCCATTACAAATCTGTCTCCGGTGAGCCAGTTGCAGTGGCCTGGGTGAAGCGTGGCTTTTTTTTTCTTTTGTATGTGTATGTGTGTGCGTGTGTGGTAAAAATAACCACTCTCCCACTTCATGACTCATTCTGTGGGCTCGCTTGTCCGACTCTCCCAAACAACGTCTGGAAAAAAACCCTGCAGCCAGCTCCTTGATTTACAGGCTGATCGTTCATTAATCTGCGTGTGTGTGTGTGCGTGTGTGTGTCTGCATGAGTGCTGTGCTCAAAATATGTCAACCTAGCTGGCTTCTATGACACGATAGTTTGAATGTGGTTCTTTATCAAATCTTCACGGAAGCCCTGTTAAATACAGTGATTACGTAACAGCAGAGGTTTTCCTGCGCACGTGACAATAGCAGAAGAAACTTGATTCAGGCTGTATTGAATCCTTTATGCTGAATTAGGATTACTGAAGCATTTTATAAAGTAGATTTAGAAATAAGACTAATATTATTCAAGAGTCTCAGAGCGGTGCAGTGCTAGCATAGTGCCTGTCAGCTGTGGAAGTGTGTAAGTTTGGTGTTCTGGGATAGACTCGCCCATTCAGGGCGTATTCCTGCCTCTTCCCCAGTGTTCCCGGGATAGGTTCTGGAACCACCATGACCCTGACCAGGATAAAGCAATTACCGAAGATGAATTGATAACATTAAATAAAAAAACGAAAAATATGTCTATAGCTTCTACACATATACATATACATACAATATGGATACACATATACATTAGGGCTGTCACAATGAATTTCACTGCACATTCGCCTGTTTATAATACCATATAAATCTAGTCATTCTAAATGAATAAAAACAATTGTACAGTATGTGTCCTTGACGTGATATTAAAACAGACACAAGTCATTCTTTTTTTCTGTTAATGTCAAATACCATTCTACTGGAAATACATTGCATTATTAGGCTTTAAGATACCGTTCTGTTATACCCATATAATCATGCCATTTAGGAAGGCATTGCAAAAATGTCAAATTTAGCTAAATAATCAGTGGACAGAACTGCAAATGATTTTCAATGCGAATGAAAAAAATAATTCCAATACACATAAACATATATGGTACATATGCTGCATTCGACTAAAGATCATAACTCATAATTTATGACCGCCAACCAAGAAAAACCAAAGAAAATGCTCCCTCAATTCGGAATTCCTCCTCGGTAACCCGGTAACTGTGAGTTCAGCAAGTGACGTCAAATCAACATACTGTAGCTGTGCACAGCATCAGCTGTAAACCAAGTAGCACTTCTTACATTTCAATGAGTTATACTGTATGTACTAGTGTTTGCTTTAGAACAATCAATATAGAGACATATTCACTCGTAAAATCTATAACACTGACTATACAATTCGCTGTTTTGAAGAGGAAAAAGATACATCACTCATCATAGTTAGCTGGCTAGTTTGGTGCTAACAAACAATAGACCAACATGGAGGCATTCACCATTTGGGTTTTTTCCCACTTTGTAACTTGAGATAATAAAATGACGTAATTCAGAACCCCAACTTCTCACATCTGATGTAAATTGGATGCACCATTATTACACAACTAATATTGTTTGTCCCACCAAATAATGCTGCAGTATATACCTAATTATTACAATGTGGCATAAAATGAATGTCGTCTACTTCTAGCTAGCTCTTTGTTGCTATATGGGGAAAAACAGCTCTTGTCTTGTTCCACTACCCCTTTTTCCTGGCAGTACACTATTACAAAAACCCTGTAACCTGTCTTCCTGTCTGTAATTGCAAAGTAGCCACTTGTCCCAATTTAGGCTTCCTAATGTACTCTATATCCTTTTTTCTTTGCAGGAGCGCAGAGAGGCGAGAGAAACCAGGCAGGACTCATATAATCACCTGAGATGAGTAATTAGGAAAAATGCCCCGTCTCGCAAACCCACACACAAAGAGTCCTTTTTGCCTTCAAAGAGCAGGGTGATGATGACGGCTTTCCCTCTACCTCCTCCACCCCCCAAACCCATTTTCAGCTTCACTAGCATGATAGTGGCCTCATCATGCTGCTCAGGCTCAGGTAGAGAAAGCCTCTCTGAGATACGTCTGAATCATCATCCTCATCATCAGATGTCCGTGAATGAGAAGTTTGCTTTTAATGCACCTACTGCAATATCTGTCTGGCTTACTGCACACACACTGCCTGCTCAGATAGGATCGTTAGTGAGAGAGAGAGAGGTGTGTGCTGCATGGCAATGCACTGTAAGTGTGTGCTGTAACAACTGGAGCTCCAGTATGGATTCAGTTAAAGTGATGTGAATTGAATGTGAACTTGCAGGGGTCCATATGCATGAGAAGTGCTATGCTATTGCTTTTTTCCTTGCTCCTAATCTTCCAGTGTTGTTCCTCTGATTGTTTGTTCTATCAGACTGCAGCAGAAAAAAAGAAAAAAAGCAAGATAGATGAATTCTGGGAGGATGAATTACATGCAGTGCAGATATAAAATGTTAGTTATAGTAGATGTTGTGTTTAAACGGAACGTGTGAATTTGTGCTTTCGACGCGGGACAGCAAACACTGAACACTTTTAAGCGGTTGAAATCATGAAAATACTGTTGCTAAGCAACTAGGAAATATTGACACTGAGCATACAGTAGCTACTGACTGAGGCTAATGATTTAACTCTTTTATACAAACAGGCAGGATGACACTGGAAATGCGAAAATTATGCCATAATTACATGGAGCAGTGACTGTAAACTTAACGTCCATGGGCCCAGCCATATTGAGAAAGAAAATTGTGTTGCAATTTTGACTTCTGAAGTGGTGCAAGCCCACATGAGTGGACTGTTCATGGGGAATCTTTCTGTGCACTTGACTGATGCTGTTGAGCCACTTGGTTAACATGGTACATAGTTAGCACTTAATGGAGTTCAAATAGAGCTGCCTGCTATCACAATGATGGCACTGTGGTTGGTTAAGGCTAATTAATTATCCAGCCTATCTTGTGCAGCACTGGGCGGGGATGTCTAGGAGGCTATTGAAGATTGCAGTTATTTCATCATAGTCCATCTAATCCGTTTCTGTTGCAGCTGTTGTTAGAACTACTCACCATGACCATGCATTCACAGCTGCTCTAAAATGGTGTATACAAAATGCCAAACAGCTAGCTAGACAAAGTTTCGATAACAGGTCAAAGTAGGTAAAAATGGAAAGAGTAAGAGGAAAGTGAAGAGGTAGCTCATTAATTCTGATTTATACATGGTATGACTGCATGTCATCTACTTCCAATACAGTTTTGCTCAACTAAAACCAGCCAGGAAAAAATAGGGCGAAATATGTAAAATCTCTCAACTGAAATGACCAAGATTGTTCTTTCGTCTGTAGTCGTGAGTACGTTCACTACAACTACAGATAATAGTAAGAAGGTATTTATAAAAAGAAATGTGGATTAATCTTCTATAATGGATTAAAATGCTTGTTCTAATACATTATCTTTCTGTAGTAACAGCTCATTCACAGCGACTTGTACGGTGGACGCTCCACACAATCTAAACCTAATAATAAACAGATTTTAAAAACATGTTATTAAAGGAAATAGGTTAATATGTTACAATAAGGAAAAATGTATAATTTATAATTGTAGATTTCTTGAAGCACTCTGTTAGGAGATGTTTATGTAATGTTTATGCAAGGAGTCTCAGGTGTCAGCATTTTGTAACATTCAGTAAGTTTGCATTGTGTGAGAGACTTCAGGTCAGAGGTGTTTGCACTTTCTGGTTTCTCAGTAACATGAAAATCTTTTTTAGAAAGAAATAAAAAGAGAGGCTGGTGAGGGAACGACATTTTATAGCTACTTTAATGTATGTGATGACAGTAAGTTGTTTCATGGATGTTCCACAACATTAAATATAACTATAAATGGTTAAAGAACACAACTTGTCATTCATTAATAAATTAAAAATTGTAATTGCTGTGGTATTATAGGAATAACATACTTCAGGCTGCGCTGTTATGCAAACATAATAACACCACGCTGGGCATGGATTATTTTCCTGTAACAGCACAGCCTGTCATGTGTTATTCATTACCTGACATAGGGTTTAATATCCAGCAGCGTGTTATATACGCAGATGAAAACTTCCAAAAAGTCTCCATACACAGGGGAAATTAATACTTTTTAGCAAAATGTCTTCCAAAATTTTTCATAATTAGTTTATATATATATTTCAGATAGCCTTTAAGAACGCCTTTGACAAAAGGAAGAACATATTGAAATCATTCTCATGGCTGGATCGGGAAGCTGTCTCAAGGTTGCAGTGGACTTTAACAGGAAACATGGCAAGCACATCACACATGACACTGTTGCCAAACTTATTAACAAATTCAAAAAGACTGGAAGTGTTGCGGACCAACCGGGAAGTGAAAGTACACAAACATCCACTGACAAAATCAAAACCAACAGTGCTGGCATAAATAGTCCCCTATGTATGGAGACTATTGGGACACCCTGTATTCTGCACTCAACTTACAGAAACTTAACAAATCTATTTTCTAGCTAGCTCTACTTTTTGTGTGTGTGTGTGTGCGTGTGTCCTTCAGGAATAACTTCCACTGGTCCACTAAATGGTAATTCTATTCCTCCCTCTACAGCCTTTATCAAATATCTGACAGAGTAGAGAGCACATATCTTATTCCATTATATGACTGGTCAGATGTGCTGCGCTAATTTGATTGTCATTATAAATGTAGTTTCGATGGCAGGTTTAATGCTCTCATACAATTGCAATTTTACTGGCTTGGAAAATGTGACAGGTTGAAAGGGAAGTAAGGGTCTCCTTCTGACCCTCTTCTATTCAGTGAAATTTCTTTTTATTGTTCTCTGACTCGGACCTGCTTATATTATGCATGAGGTTCATTCAGAGCAGAGACTTTGACCTGTGCAAAGCCACAATCACAATCACAGTCAAGGACTGGCAAAGACATTGTCCATTTGTCTAATGATACAAAGAAAGCAGATCCTGTAATGCTTTAGTCTGATATGAAATAATTAGTAATAGAATGAAATAGCAGAAAACTGTCTTTATGAGCTCCACATTTTATGTATTTTGCAAAAAAATGTGTACAGATGCCTTAAACTACTTCTCACACTGAATTCATAATGAATTCAATGAATTCTGCTAAACTTGCCGTGCCTGAAAAATGCTCACTAAATGTAAATTCACGTATATGTAGACTACATTTGGTTGGAATACAGCAGTATGGGTTTTTTGAGCTTTCTGAGTAGTTTTAATGAACTGGTATAATATTGGAATTCAGAGAAGAAGGCAGCTTTCTCTTTCTGTGTGTTTATGCAGAACTAAATAACTCTGGAAACACTGCAGCTAGTGTGTCACTCATATCACTAAGTGGGACTGCTCTAGCTCTGCACACCCAGAGGAAAAACCAACAAAAACATGAGGTATGAGGAATTTCCTGGACCATGTGTGGATATAACAGGTCAGAAAATCAATGAGATAATTATGTCATGCATGTATGTTGCACGGCAGTGAAACCAAAACCACTTGATACGGTTCCTCTCCAAGCCGCATTCACCAAATAGGTTATTTATATCACCACATATCAGACTGTGTGTGTGTGTGTGTGTGTGAATATTGGGGTGGGGGTGTTCATTAAGCTTGTAACATTGTGAAACAGGCAGGGCGTCTCTCTCTCTCTCTCTCTCTCTCTCTCTTTCTCTCTCTCAGCCAGCTATCTTATTAATGACTCACTGAGTCTGGCTCACTGAGGCAGGAAAACCCTCTGGGGTCATACAGCTCACAGACAGATAATTCAGATTGGCTCATACGAATCCATAATTAGTCTTATTTTCAAGCATCTACCTCAAAATTCATCATCTGCTGCACAATCAAACTCTCAAAAGTTACAGACTCTACCATGAAATTCAAAAACCATTCTCACGCTGAACCGTCTGCCTCTATGAGCCTAATCTGAAACCATGTATAGTTTGTGACTAACCTCACATGTTACAACAAATACAAAAAAACAGAGATCAATTACAAACACTAAAGTCAAGATTTGATTCTTAAAACTCTAAGACATACAGTATGTTCCCTACTCTCATAACTACATTTTTCATACATAATTAAATAATAAGAGTTTCATAGTTGCAGGAATGTAGGAATAATATACTTTATAACTGAATAATAAGCTGGGGACCTTATAAGATATTAACTTCGTCCTTCACATTAAACCTCGGGATGGGCCAGTGCTGCTTCTCTCAATGCATATAAACTAGTGTACACTTTCTACACACACACACACAAATACATATAAATATATATATATATATATATATATATATATATATATACACACACACACACTCAAACACTGTGCAAACTCAAGTTCAAGCTCAAAAGTTCAAACTGAAATATTTCACGCTAATTATTTTCCATTTTCACACTGTAATTAGTAAAAAGGGCATGAACAATTCAGCGAGTCCTGGGGAAGTCATAAACCATGTATACATTTTTATGCACAATATCAACATCCTGTTCATTTTTTAGTCTGGAGGTCTGCAGCAGGCGCGTCCAACTGAAGCACAGCACCAATACAAGGACAGAGACTTAAAATTCAGCTTTTAGCAGAATCACACGAATGTGAAGAACTTTTCTCAGATAACAGCCATGCATAAACAAATCATCCAGTGCATTTAAACATTAATAATGAATAACAAGTCTTTACTTCAAACAAAACTTCAGCACAAAAAGGCATTTCATCTGTGACCTGAAATGTAAAACGTAAAACAGTACAAGAGGATACTAATGATGTAAGTTGAGGAATTGTTGCTGTTTATGAATAAGGACCTCTTCCAAAAAACTACAAAATCATACATGTATAATATATTCATACAAAAACAATAAATACGCAGCCAGTGTGATCTGTATTTTACATACATTAGCCTACCTTTACTTATGCCATAAATCATTTTGTAGTTCTCCCTTTGTTTAAAACCTCAGGCAAGAGAAAGTTTGTCCAGCAAAAGCTAGCTGCAACTTGCTCAAGTTCAAATTTCTTTAAGACACTTTCAGATACTTTTATTTTTGGAATACGAAGTTACCTCAGTCACTCTGTTATGAGTCAAGAAACAATCCCGTGAATGAGTGCATGATCAAGGTAAGTGTAATATTAGTTTTCAGAAATCTACTGTCAGGCTGAGAAGATGCTGACGCTGAAAAAAAGTCAAGTTACAAATCAAGCATGGTGTCAACAAGCTCGCATCAGTCTTACAAATGCGTCGATTCAGTCGTGATCACTTTGTTAGACAAGTAGTCTGCAGCTCAGTGTGCTGGAATGCACAAGTGATTTCTTCATGAATCTAAAGATTCCCTTGCTCACACACAGACATGCATACGTATAGAGACACACACGTATACAAGCGTTCACACCAAAACATCTAGACTCACATACACACTCAATAATTTCAACTGGATCATAAGAACGTTCAATCCAAACAAGAGAAGAAGTGAACAAAACGAAACCTACTGAAATGGCGACTCTCTCACACACTCTCTCTGTCTGCCTCCTCTCTCCTGTAGCCTGAAATGCTGCGATGGTCTCTCTTTCTTTCTCTCCCTCTCTCTCTCTGTCTATCCTCCCTTATTGTTCACTCTTAAGCTCCTCTCTTCCCTTGTTCTATCAATCTTTCTTTGTTTGAGCTCACTGTATTCCGCCAGCACTTGGAGAGATGGAGGGAGAGGGAGTGGAGGAGCGGGGGAGCTGCAGCCGCTCTAGAGGAGAGAGAGAGAGAGAGAGAGAGAGAGAGAGAGGGTGGGAGGAAGAGCGAGAAAGAGACAGACAGACAGGAAGGAGGGGAGCGAGAGATGGAGGGGAGGGAGCTGGAAGCAGAATATACGAGGCAGGAGGGAGAGAACGTGAGCGCGACTGAAGCCTCCAGAAGCGATGCTACACTGCAGCAGCAGCAGAGTGAGAGTGTGGAGGATGGATGGAGCATGCAGAGCCAGACCTAGCCTACCTCTTCTCTTCTCCACCAGCCAACCTGTGAGGGAATTGAGGGCAGGTTGAAACGTCTATCAGTTTCTCTGTCTCTCTGTCTCTCTCTCTCTCTCTCTCTCTCTTTCTGCTGTATTCAGTCAGGACAGTAGAGATTTTTTAGACCACAGAATGTGTGTGTGTGTGTGTGTGTGAGAGAGAGAGAGAGAGAGAGAGAGAGAGAGAGGGGGGAGGCGGGGTAGAGAATATGCCTGAATTTATTCCAAACAGGTTTTTTCTTAATTCATCACCATAGTGTTGATATTATATCATATATTAGAGCATACTATATACAAACAGTGTCTCCTCTGATTACATATTGTCCTACTCAGACCTTTTAGCTAGATTTTATTTTAAAGAAACAGATGACATTATAATATGTTAAACTATCTATAGGTTAGTTGAAGTTTATTTTTTACTGATACTTTGCTTTTTATCCAAAGCACTCCTGGAAGCAAACGTCCCCTTTATAAAGTGTATGTGTGGAGTTAGGGTTAGCTAATGGACAGCTCCCGGTGCTGAAATCCCAACCAGAGTGGACAGCTCTGTCTGCAGAAAACACTGAAGAGTGCCTGCTGGATCAGAATCAGAGTCAGAATCAGATTCAGAATCACTTTATACACAGGAATAAAGTAACATGGAAGATCAGTGCAATGACATATAATGTGCAGCAAACAGACTTATAAAAGTGCAGACATTAAATGCAGTACAATAAACACAATAAATACAATACAAATACAAATACAAAGACCACATCCAACACTTTATGGAAAGAGAAGTTCAGTACTGCGTCGTTGTCATAGATGGCTTCTTGAGATTAGTAACCACTGTTGTGAAAAAAAAAACTGTTAATGGTGTGATACTGGCTCTGATGGAGCGGTACTGTTTACTCAACATGCTGGAATCAGAATATAAATCAGTTCTAGACTCAGACTCATACTCTGAAACTACTTACTATTTATCAGTTGTATGGAATATACAGGTGGTATACTATACACACTATATGGCCAAAAGTATGTGGACACCTGACTAATCACATCCATATGTGCTTTTTGAAAATCCCATTATAAATTTAGTCCACCTTTGCTGTTATAATAACCTCCACTCTTGTGGGAAGGGTTTCCACTAGATTTTGGAGCATAGCCACAAGAGCATTAGTGAGGTTGGGCAAAGAGGCCTGGCACACAGTCAGTGTTCCAGTTCATCCGAAAGGTGCTCAGTGGGGTTGAGGTCAGGGTCCCCTAGTTTCAAGTTTGGGCCCCTTAGTTTCAGTGAAGGGCAATTCTTAATGCTAGCACACACAGAGACATTCTAGACAATTGTGTGCTTCATATTTTGTGGCAACAGTTTTAGGAAGGCCCACATATGGGTGTGATGATCAGGTGTCCACAAACTTTTGGCCATATAGTGTACATTGGTCTTGGTAATTCAATGTATGTCTATTGATAATGCGTATTATTCATAGACTCATCCTAGAAGCACAAGTCTACCCTTGTGAGCTGTGATCTACGTGGACATCCCCTAGTGCTGAATGATCTGGGAATCAGAATAGGAATCGTGATGCGAATCAGAGAGAAAATTAAGATTAGAGCTAGAATTAGTTTTAGCATGTTCAAAAGAATCAGTATCAGAATCAGTAACAATCAGTATTCAATTCTGAATCAGTAACAATCAAAATCAGTATCAGCATCATAATCAGAATTGCTATCAGTATTAGAATTTCGATCAGTTTCAGAAGAATTAGTATTAGTAGCAGTCTCAGTATTAGATCTCAATAATAGAATCTCAGTAATCTGTATCAGCATCAGAACCAGCAGTATTATTAGTGGAATCCGAATCAGAAACTCTTCTTTTATCAAATATGCACAAGTTCTTGGCAATATTGCCAGTACTTAATAGATTTGTGTACAATCCAAAGACAAAAGCAAAAAGAACCAACAGACCAACATGCATGTGCACTGAAACCCTGAAGTGGTCACATGCAGATTTAGCATGAGACAGCAGCAGCTAAACAAGGCAGTTTGGGAGACAAACAGTTTATTTATTTTGCTCCATCTCTCCCCTATATCTATTCTGTTTGAGAAAACAGATGAACAGAGCAACTGGGCTGCCTGTCTTCCATGTACTGTATATAATGGCAGCTGTCTTAGAAATGCCTCTGTAATCACATTAATAGGCTTAATCAGTGAATTAGCAGCGAGGAAATGTCACAGTGGCCAGCAGAAAATAGAGAGGCTAATTAATGGAAGGGAGACTGGCTAAAAAAGCCACCTGACAGCGAGGACGCTTGTGAAGGGTACGCTACCTCATCGTCCCAGCTCAAAAAGCCACAGATGGATGTACATAATCGGCTTGACTACTTCTGAGGGATAACTATTGTCCGGAATAGAAGGGGTCCTTATGAATAGATTCTTCAAAGATTGTACATACATGTGATTTGTGTGTGTGTGTGTGTGTGTGTGTGTGTGTGTGTGTTCAACGCATAGCCTTCTTGTCACAGCCTGGAAAACAGAGCGATCGATAGACACCACACTACACAATTACACACACTAACACACACAGAGCAATCACACCCCTCTCAAGGCTCTTTCACAGCCCCAGCATCAAAGCCTGCCATTTGGAGAAGCCTGCAAGTCTGTTTGGTGCTTCCCTGATCTCCGCCACTCTCAGTTTTATTCTGTAAAGGCTACAGGGGTTATGAAAGCACCTGTAAATACTGGTCTGAGATCAGCTCGACTCTTTATTTCCTCCACATCCCAAATGGGAACAACAGACCGATCTCAGATCAGAAGCCAGAGGTAAAACAGCAGCAATAGAGGCGACAGGCACAAAGAAGCAGAGTGGCTGGAAGCAGCTACGGAAGGTGGGGATTTGGGGAGGGGGGTGGAGGAGGGGGGATGGGGGTGTAGGGAGCCATAAGCAGTAATTAAAGGAGATAGGCTGGGGAGCCTGAGAAGAGAAGAGACACAGACATACACAGGCATGGAGAAAGAGCTGAGGCAGTGGTGTGTGGATGTGTGGATGTGGTGGGGGCAGACATGCCTTCCCTGGCAGAGAAGACAAATGCAGAATGATAGGTTGGAGGAGCCTCATAGGACCTGATTTACTTCCACAGAAGGTGCATCCACACACACACACACACACATACACACACACACACACACGTATTACTACCCTTATAGGATTTCTTATTTATCACTGTCAGGGTTGTCAGGACTGCATGACCATAGCAGATTAATGGGCAAAAAAAACACCTTAATCTAATCAAGAATCTTTAGAAAAGAAAAAAGTTACATCTACCTCTAGGGGAACCCTTAAGGGTTCTGTGTAGAACCCTATAACAGAGACTTTCCTTTTCTGATAAGCTTCCAAGCTCAGAAGCCATTTTTTTCCACAAGAATTTAGATCTACTGCTTTAAAAATCAAGACTATTATATTTAGTGAATCACTCCAAAGCATATTTGAATGCATGAATTATTCAATAACTACTGCTGAACTAATAGAAAATGTAAATAGTCATGAGAATGAGGGATGTAAGCATGGACCTGACAGATCATGGGCGTGTAACCCTACGTTCACACTAGCAACAGTCGATCATTCATTTTTGATGTACTATGTTTCAGTGATAACAACAAGCAACAAAGCGACGAGTGAAATGAGGTGAGATTTTCTCAACGTTATGCAAATTAGGCATGACGTGGTAAAGCAGCAAATCCAAATGATTGGCTTGAAAGATTCCTCAGACCTCAGATATCTATCATATGGCATGTGTCATACGGCATTTTTTTTCACTTTCCCACTTTTTCACTTTTTTTTTGCCATTTTACTGTTTTGAATACAAGCTGAATTGTATCTACTGGTTTATTGGGAAGATACAAGATATTCCCCCAACAATCTTTTTTTTCTATCACTGGGGTATTTGTACAGATACATACATCCATTCAAACACATAAATGAACATAAAACATTTAAAAATTGCTAAATATGTCTCATACATATCTCTAAAACAACCTCTCCTTCGACAGTCTCTCTACAGGTCCTTGCCTCTCTCTCTCTCTCTCTCTCTCTCTCTCCTCTCTCCTCTCCCTGCCAACACTCTCCTTCTACGGCGCGTCAGAACGCGACCTTCCGCTCGAGCCTTGCCAAACGAGGAGCGCTCATCAGCCATGCAAATGAGCGTGCATCCATTAGCACTGACAGATGGCCTGCTGGAGCGCTGCTGATGGAGGAGAGGAGAGCAGAAGAGACGAGAGGGAGCGTTTCTCACCCGTGCGTGCTGAGGAGAGAAGCAAGGAGTGGTGGTCATGCTTGGCTCAGGCAATGTGCTTCATGTCCAGCAGAGACACGTTGCCCTGCACAGCTGTCACTGACTTTAGCATTCTGATGGCATTTTTATGCTCTCAACATTCCTAGTCCATATGTGTGAGCACATACGTACGTGTGTCCTTTTGTGTGTGTCATTGATCTATGTTTTTTTTTTTTTTTTTTTAATAGAGATGGCTCAGATCTGATACGAAGCATTGGTATCGAGCCCATACCAGCAAAAAAATAGTCTTGTAACAATGATCGTGTAACAAATGGAAAAGAGTGGAATTGGATTTGGAAAAGCTTTGTTTAGAACTGGGAATGTTTACATATTGTATAAAGAGATTTTATTATATATATATATATATATATATATATATATATATATATATATATATATATATATATATATATATATATATATATATAGATTTGACTTGTTATTCTGTTTGTACTGTAGCTATGGATTTTCCCATGTATTTTTATATGCTTAATATTTCAATGTCAGTTTAAAGCTTAGTAGTTTTAAAGAAAAAATATCAGATGGTATCAATATCAGATTATTGATACTCAAGGTTTCAGTAACAGTATCTGTATCAGAAAAGAAAAAGTGATATCTCTAGTTTTTACCATATAGGCTCTATTTTTGCATACAATCCTAAAAAGACTGCACATCAGAATGAATTGTGCAAAACATTCTTTTTAGGTCTTTTCTTTTTTTTTTCTTGTACATTAACTGCACATTGTGCATAGTATTGTTAGTATTAGTATTCTTGTGAGGCCCTTCCACTGACATAATTATTACTGCAGCTAATTAATCTTATGCCTGAACCTGAATCTAATCCTAACCTTAATCTCAGTAACCAAAAAGAAAACCTTTTGGCTCTTTTTTTTTTTTTTTTAAATAAAAGCCGCATCTTTCTAAAAGTTAAAAATAATTCAGTTTAAAAAAAAAGCAGTTTTCCTCTTGGGGACCATCCAAATGTCCCTACAAAATCTAACTGTCAGATATTCCTATCGTTGTGGGACATTTGGTCGCCACAAACATATAAAAATATAGTTCCACACACAATAGCAGAGGAAAGGCTCCTCAGTGCAGCCCTGCTAACAAACGTCTCTTGAGGAGAATAACTGAGAGACACACAGAGGCATAGTGCGAGAGCGGGCACAAGAATATCACTTCACAGCCTCTCCGATTTCTCTCTGTTTTGACTACAGTCTCCGTCTAGTAAATTCAGTTCCTAAATTTGCTGCAAATGTTTGTTCCAAGCACCCCAGCACTACAACACACACACACACACACACACACACACACACACAGACAATCTTGCTGCTGTTGAGCTATTGAGCTACTGAACCACATATCATTCACTGGTGAGTTAGAGATTATTGGCAAAGAATGAGAGAATATTGTGTCAGGGTGCTAGTGTGTGTGCACGTATGTGTGTGCGTGTGTGTATGTGTGTCTCTTGCCTTCGCAGTCTGGGCTCATTTGAAGGCTATGGCAGCATGACCTAATTAAAGCGCCTAGCTTGAATAATGGGGAGAGAGAGAGAGAGAGAGAGAGAGAGAGAGAAGAGAGGGACATGCGGAGAGAGAGAGAGAGAGAGAGAGAGAGAGAGAGAGATGATGGAGGTGGTAAAGAAACCCACAATTCTTACAGCTTTTCGCACATCTGTGTCTCACCATCAGCAAACAGTCTGCCCTCATAAAGTGGGAGAGAGAGGGTGAAAGCGAAAGAGAGCCATTCAGACAAGGCAAGGTCTTACAGCGTATGCTGAAGCTGTGAGGCAGGTGGGTGGTGATGATGGGAGGGGCAGATGGTATGTAGGCTGCTATAGCTCACATCTGACTAACCTCTGCTAACCTCAGCCTTGCATAAATATACTCCTGCAATACCTCACTGAAAACTGGATACTTAAAGCATTAAGCTCCAGGAGGCTAAACACTAACTGCACAATTCTGCCATGAGACTAAACAAATTACACTCTCATACTTACACCTAAATCTAACCAAAGCCTTAAAACCAGCAACCAAAAACAGATAATTCACCATTATGCTTTTAGTTTTTAATGCAGAAAAGGGTATTTTTCCCATATAGGAACAATGCAAGATAAAATAACAACATAAATATACCAATTTTCTGGCATTCTAGCAAAATACAAAATAAAACTAAAATTCATAAAATTCTTACAAAACTGTCTTGGTCAATGTAATCTCAGCGCAGAGCAGTGGATATATTATCAATTATGTAAGAGAAAGAGAGAATATGAGCATTGAAGAGGATAGCACAAGTGAGGTCTTTCCGATGCTCAAAATGAGAGCGTTCAGTTTTCTTATCTTATCTCAGATCTATTTATGTAAGAAAGGACATTTTTCTTTTCTTTAGGGCTGCTAGAACATATACATGTCCAGGTTTTCTTTGTCATATCCTGCATATTACAGTAGAAAATATTGAAGCATAAATACAGTGAAAAAATTAGGTATATTTAAAATGGATATAAATCATGTAAAACAGCACTGATCACACTCCTGAATCACGGTTATGGGGAATAGCAGTGAGGACTGTGCTCCATTCGTTCTCAGTTACAGTAGGGAGACTCTCAGGGGCTAACAGTATTAGCAACCTTTATAAGTGTGTGCAGGAATGCAGAGATAATGAAATAGGAAAAGAAAGAAAGAAAGTGAGTGAGAGAGAGAGAATAAAAAAAAAAACATTTAAAAGAATTAGAAAAAAATATTTAAAAGAAGATGATGATGGGTAATTACCAAAACCAAAGCCTTTGAATTTTTTCCCACCCCAAAATATTAAATTTCATTAATTAAATAAAATTTAATTATATTAAAAATACTAATTTCAGTAAACATTAAAGGAATGGCATGTAGAGGCGTATAGAGACTCTCAGTGGCCAACAATATTAGCAGCCTTTATCAGAAATGTGTGCAGGAGAGAATGAGAATTTATTTAACCATTTAACCTCCTGAACTTCAAGGAACTATAGACCATTCCACTTCCTCCTTTTATAATATAATATTAAATAATCATTTTATACTGTTTGCCATGTAGCTGGACAATAAGCACCAGGTTTTTACAGAAGCAGATTTTAAAAGAAGATGGCAGTATACAGCATGAATAAGGCAAATGAATGGATGATGCACTAGAGATAGAAGATACTGTACGAAGTAAATGGCAAATGAAAGAGCTAAAAGCAAACTAAATCCAGTCTCAGCCCGTCTCCACTCCTTTCTGATTGTGTTAAGTCTCCCATGTCTTTGACAGCTGCCACTCTACCTCTAATGACCTCCGCATCGCCACACAGGTCCATTCACCTGCCATATGGCTGAAGAGGGAGCTAGAAAACGATCGCATGCGGCTCTACTGAAAGACAGCCAGTGAGCAGTGTGTGTGTGTGTGTGTGGGTGTGTGTGTGTGTGTGTGTGTGTGCGTGTGTGTGTGTAAAAGTCAAATCGGGGTAGAGAGGCATACGGAAAGTGACTGCTAGGCTGCACAGTATGGTGCGTGTGTGTGTGTGTGTGGATCCACCCTGAGCAATGCAATGTGGCTAATTGGATAATTTCACTAATGCCACACAATCAGGCTGTTATTGGCCATGTGAAAAAAACAAAAAAACAAAAAGATACACATTCCTGCACAATCACACAGCAGAGGGAGCACACTAAGACCCATGGGTCCTTTGTTTTTTAATAGTGTGATGAGGAAGGTGATGATTATAATCATAATGGAGATATGAAATATACTGGTAAGCGCACTTCAGTGTTTTATCTGATCTGAGCTGGTAGGGCTTTATCAGCTACTTTAAAGGTAACCAAAAAAAGCATATAGAAAATATATAGAATATAGAATATCATATCACACCACTTGCTAACAAACTGCCACATAAAACAGCCGAGCTATATTTTTTAAAAGCTGAAGTCTCAATGCTGCTTTCACTAACATCTACAACAAATAAATAATTTATCGCAGAAAACAACTGGAGCAACAATAGCTTTTAACATCAAATCACTTTTTTTACTGTCATGAACAATGGAGTTGGTCAGTTTTATTAAAAATACTGACAATACCTATAATACTTGCGGAAAATGTATGCAATGCATCGCAATATCGCACTCATATTGCCCATCTCTAAGTAGTATACATGTCTGCAGTACTGTGGAAAGTTAGACCCAGAGCAGCTCAAAATATAATTGCTCCTCTGCAGTGAAACACTGTTACAGTGAGGTGTAGTTTTCAGTAGACCTGCCTGCTAGGCACCAGGTGTGAAGGACAATTTTGCAGCGACATGTTTGCTGTACTGAACCTGAGATCTCTCTCTCTCTCTCTCTCGCTCTCTCTCTCACACGCGCACACACACACACACACACACACACTCTTGTTTTCTCCTTCCTTCCCTCCCTTTCAGGCTTGGTAGTGAGGTGAGAAGAATGAAGGGCGTCAGTGGAAAGAGGTGAGAGAAGGATGTGAAAGAAGGAGAGAATTTCAAGCATGTGCATATCTCCTTGACGGCACACACTGGAACAGCAAACTGCGTCAAGACCAGCAACGGCTGGTCGTGATATTAGATCGGAAGACTAAAATCTAATATCAATAGCTCGACAATGAATTTTTAGAGTGGAGCAATGCATTATATCACAACGTCTTATTGATGGAGTAATAAGAATGATGTGGAGCAAACTATTACACACACACACACACACTTAAAGGCATCTAGATGGCTGCATTTTTTTATTTCAATTTTTTTTAATTGTTTCAAGTCCATAATGCTCTACTAGCTTTATGCTGTATCTCCTCCGTACACCAAAAGCCGTAAACAGAAAAGTTGCCGAAACCAAAAATGCTACACTTCCAGTGCTGATGTCTGCACTTTTGTCTAATTTGTACTTTGATTGGAAAATGTGTGCTTACTCCATGTACTTTTAGTTTCTACTCCAAGGGCATTTTGGGAAAAAAGAAGGATAATAGAGTAAATAATCCATTTATACCAGTCATCCCTGTTTTATACATTTAATCTAGAATGTTTCCAAGATACACTATATGGCCAAAAGAATGTGGACAATCACACCCATATGTGGTTCTTCCCCAAACTGTTGTGACAAAGTTGGAAGCACACAATTGTATAGGATGTCTTTGTATGCTGTTTGTATGCATTACAATTTCCCTTCACTGGAACTAAGTGGCCCAAACCTGTTCCAACATGATGCCCCTGAGCACAAAATGAGGTCCATGAACACATTTGCCAAGGTTGGAGTGGAAAAACTCGAGTGGCCTGCACAGAGCCCTGACCTCAACCCCACTGAACATCTTTGGGATGAATTGGAATGCAGAATGCACCCCAGGCCTCCTCACTTGACATCAGTGCCTGACCTCAATAATGCTCTTGTGGCTGAATGAGCACAAATCCCCACAGCCACGTTCCTAAATCTAGTGGAAAGCCTTCCCAGAAGAGTGGAGGTTATTATAACAGCAAACGTGTGACTAAAACTGGAATGTGATGTTCAAAAAGCACATATGGGTGTGATGGTCAGTTTTGGCCATATAGTGTGAGTACATGAACAGTCCTGTCATAAACTAGATACCTTTTTAAAAGACAAATATTACAAATATAGATTTTATTTTTGGTCACAACGATTTACGTGATCAATAGGAAATATAAAGTCACAAACTGCAGGCAGTCAGTTCGACTTGAACCATAAAGCACTTCACATTTTAATGTATCATGCACACAACCAATCGTGTATTATAGCCATAGTGAAGATACATAAAAAAGAGAATTTAATTGTGCCTTGTATAACATTAATATTTCATTTTCATTTTGTTTTTGGAGGAACGATATCTACACAATGGTTGCTGTATATGCATACTTTCCGATTCAGAACAGATAATGTGTTTCAAATGGATACAAACATGAAAAAGGTGCACTCTTCATTTTTGTATTTTTTATTTGAAAGCTTGCCAGAAAGTTTCACATGGCATCTAGTTGAGACTAAACTTGTACATTGGGACTGGGATCTCATGGAAAGCAAAAAAAAAAAAAGTCATGCAAGAAGGAGATTGTTCTTTCTTGTGGGTGCGAGCAGTCAAATGTGAAGCTCATGGGACAAACAAAGACCATGTTGCGTGATGCATTTACAGTGTTTATTTATGACATGCTGACAGTGCTGGCATTTGTACTTCAGATATTTTTCCAGTGTTTCCAGGCATGTAGATTTAGGGTCCATATGTAATTTTAATTAAAAAAAAAAAAAAATCTAGTTTAGGCCACACCATTTTCTGAAGCAAAAAACAGATACAGATACAGATAATGGCATTGCGTTACACCCCTACTGTATGGCTAGATAGGGTTAACAACAACCAATTATTTATTTACATTGAGCCATGAGTTATTCCCATGGTCACTGTTGCCACTGTTCACATGTTTACATGCCCTATAAGGATGATATAAATATGGCCATACAATCTTCCTAATATATAATTAATGTACCATTTAAAGATTACAGTATATGTACCAAATTTGAAAGCTGTATCTATAATGTCTTAAATAATTCCAATGCAGGTCACGCTTGAAATAAATGGCTCTGGTCATGTGACTAAATACACCACCCACATCAAACTGTTTATGGTTGGGATTATATGGGATAACAAAGTGGTCTAATGTGTGTGTTTGTGTGAGCATTGCTTAGAGCTTTCCAATTATAAGTGAAGAGTAGACAGCAAGTAATATTTGGAATCCAATCACCTCTCAGGAACCTTATAGAGGTCACCAAATCTCACCAATGTGGTGAGGAACATATGCTGCAATCACATCTCCTTTATAGCCATGAACTGCTGCTCCTACACACCTACTGCTTTCTTTAAACTCACCCTCCTTTCTGCTGTTCTCACTTGCCTCTAGCCTCATTTCAAACTTGAAGGCACACTACAGTAGGGATGTGCTGGTGGGGAAGGTTGTTCAGAAGGTGTCTGATGCATATGCATTTGGCCTTTGAGGAGATGAAAGCATAGCCCTTCCCAGCATGCTTCAGAGCCAGGCACAGCCATCAGCCCATCACGAAGTCTTGCTTCCCAGAATGAGGCCAGGGAAGGGGATATAGGTGAGCCCAAAAGTCCACTCTTTCCCCAACCTTCACTCACCTTGTTGTCATTCACTCCTGCACAGCTTACAGTTCAAGTGAACTGAGTATTTTGAGCATTTCAAAACAAATTAATGAGAATGAATTATGGGGCATTGTTAAACACTGATCAGTTCCAGGTACAAAATGAGGCATTCTTGTTTTGCAGCATAAAAGCTTGAACCACAACATTCCAACTGTGCCAAGGTCTGACCCATACTTGAATTAAAAAATGTCATACCATGAAGATAAAAATGGGTAAAAAAAAAAAATGCTTACTATTCAAACAGCAGAATAATTTAGTGCAGAATTAAGTGGACAAGACTGCAATTGGTTTCAGACAATATCAAATTTAGGCACACTGTACTATTTTCTCTTGTGCGTTGAACGACATGAAATTTATTCTGAAAATGAAAAGGCTACTTCTTGAAGCCCATTGGCAGACAGTGGAGGAGGAGTTTTGTCGTAGCTTGCAATGTGCACCATGTGGCCAGGCTTGTCCTTCTCGCTGTCCGTTGACGGGTTCGTAGACAGATTGCTGTCAGGAAGTCAAAGCACTCTGTGGCTGTTTGGATATTCAGATAAACTGTGCAAATGCTTGTTTGGAAATTCAGAGCACAATGACACATTCTGGATGCTCTGGCTGCAAGGCTGGGGGAATCCAACATGCCCCAAAACAGTTAGCCATTTCAACTGGTGGGCCTGACAGCCAGCAACGAGCCAGACAGTTTAAAAAAATATATAGATGTGTGTATTTCTTTTAACTGTAGTCTGGGGCACTTACATAAGACCATTATATGCTGATTTTTTTCAGACTTTCACCTGAAATAATAAGTGCACTATTGGCAAAATGTGCTATGCTAGATACTGTTGAAAAATGCATATGTGTGTGTGTGTGTGTGTGTGTGTGTGTATCTCACTGCCTTTGCCATTCTTTGCCAGCAGACAACAGAGCTCTGGCAACACGTGCCAGAAATAATCCACATTACTCACACTGCATGCCCACAGTGACATCAGCACATGGATTCTCTCTTTGTGGTGCTCTTTCTTCCACCTTCACCTTCAATCAGCTACTGATCTTGTGATTTTGGCCAACACATGATATAGACTGCTCCTTATGTTTAGGCAAAACCAACCAACCAAAACCTGTTTAATTTAGGTGAAATAAGGGATTCAGATTGCAGATATGCAAATCATTAGCGAATGACATGGCAATTGTCACAAAGCCTATGTGGTAAGCTAGTCAGCTAACTAACTTAGGTAATAAATAAACAAAACTTTAGTTAGAGTATATTTTTTGAGATGTTTGGCTGCTGAGTATAAATTAGCCAAGAACATGATAGCTACAGAGATAGGAAAATAGATTCCACTTTGGGCTAAAACTGACACTTTGGCCATATCGGAGTTCTGGCCATATAGTGTATAAGTGATAACAGGAATTAACTACCAGGAAATAAACTCGTTATATAACAACACATTTTAATCTGTTTAATATTAGTCTTAGATTATGTGGAGCGTCAGCCGAACACGTCCCTGTGAATCAGCGGTTTTAGGAACAATAAACCTATTATTAATCTAAACCTATCATTTATGTTACAGTTGTAGATATTCAGAGCGGTGCTGTTATAGAAAGTTAATCACCTTCTGATTCGAGAATTCAACTGCGCTGTGGTGTATATCATTGTAATCAACACACATTCTCTTTTAAAAGAAAAATTATTTGACTATTATTCTGGTTTGACGTCAAAGCTTATGCCACATGTCTACTGCTTAAACCTCCAGCATGCCCAATGTATTGCTTTCTCCCGTAACTATTTTTAAACAATATTTTAATTGTTTAAAAAATGTTCAGACGTACTTTAGTCATATGATATACTAATTTGTTAGAACATCCAGTAGCAGGAGCCATGAACAAACTTACTTCACAGTGCTCCTCATTGGTCTGATCATGACCACAGCATTCCTCTAATTGCTGTTTCATGTACAGTTTTATAATTATGACGCAGTGCTTTTATGAGGATATAAATCACCGTCTTTCGTTGGCTAAAAGCTTTGAAATCTTTCCTGAGTTTCTGGCTGAAGTTTTGGGTGTGAATGAAGCGTAGCTGCTTTGCCCCTCTACACTGATCATTCAAAATGCAGCAGATCACAGAGGCGAAGGGCTTGTCAGTCAGCCCTCAATCAAAGCGGAGCCAGGGTCTCTGTGTTGCCCCCGCTCCTCTTTATTGATTTCCTGCTTTTTCATCTCTGCTGTCTGATATTCTCTCTGGATAGATGCAAAGTTTGGGCCAGACCTGGCAAGCTGCGAGCCTGCTCTCATACTGCAATACCACCCTCTCTGTTCGTGCAGACTGAGTTAATGTGGAACAAAAGAAGCAATAATGGGCATTTTCAAAGTCTGTCCTCGAGGGGGCGATGAGGTTAGGAATGCACTCTTCATCCTTTGTGAACTGGCAAAACTGCAGAGGAGGATTATAAGTGTCAACATTTAGGGTAGTGCACATACAGACTCTCCTCTTCTTCTCTGTCTTATTTCTAGACACAAATTGATATGCAAAAATAGAGGTGGCATAGGAAGAAATGGCATAGATACTGTAAAGTAGAGATGCTGAAGTATAGATGCTGAAGGAAAGCAGAAAGCAGAGAGACAGGATGCAAGAGAAAGACAGAGAAGGGAGAAGAGAGAGAGAAATGGTTGAGTGAGTTGATAAATGAGGAGTCAGGCTGAATGAGGGATGTGCATGGCTGCTTGCTGCTGCTGTGTGAGACTCGGCGTACACGGCCAGAATGTAAAGCAGCAGGCACACACAGGGAATACAGCAATACAGAGGCTGTCCCAGGCCCCCTGCAGGAGACACACACACACACACACACACACACACACATCGATTCACTTCCAGTCTGTCTCTTCCTTCCTCTCACATTCTTTCACTTGGAGAAACATACTGTATATAGAATACAAAAAAAAAACATTCAATAAAGTATTGTGTATATAGAAGCTTTTAAATTAAACATAATTACTACATACAATACATTACAGTTCACTCTTTCACATCTTATAGTTTTGTGTTTTCCCTATTCTAACACAGGTCTGGCCATCTCTGCTCCTGGAGGGTCACAGTCCAGTACAGTTTAGTGATTTCCCAGCTCACACACCCACTAAACCAGATAATATGAATGAGGTGTGTTTGAGCAGGCAAACCACCCCCAATAAACGAAGACTCAACTCATAACGGTCCTTATAATTCTGCAGCTAATGAGCTGGAACGGGTTCATTTGAGGAATTATACATTTAAAATAGCAGGAGTCCACATTCTTTATCTCATTAGCTGAAATCTGCTTTGCATTCTAGCCATCACAATACCTATTACTCTGAATCCATGTGTTTGAAAGGAGCTTTTGTACATCAGAGCCATCATTTGAGGAAAGTTTCATACATCAGAGACTTAAATGCTTCTAAAACTGGCACGATGATGAATGGCATATGAATGTGCACACTATGAAAATCCAAAATTGAAAATGAAACAATTTCATCTGGAATTATTCTGTCCATTAACTGGTAACAGGGTGCTTTGTGAATGTTTTTTTTTTTTTTTTTTTCAGAGTGAGCAGATTTGTCTGTTGTCACTTTATTAGGAACACCTGTACACCTGCTCATTTAGAAAAATGATCCAATCAGACAATCACGTAGCAGCAGCACAACACCTAAAATCATAGGTTAAGAGCAGGGAAAATGCGATCTCAGTGACATTGACCATGCCTTGGTTTTTGGTGCCTGACAGGCCGGTTTGAGTATTTCAGAATCTGCTGAGCACAACAGTCTCTAGAGTTTACACAGAATGGTAACATTCAGTAACAAGCACTTCTCAGGTTGGAAACATCTTGCTAATAAGAGAGGTCAGAGAAGATTGGCCAGACTTGTTTGAGCTGGCAGGAAGGCTATAGAAACTTGAATAACCACTCTTTACAACCACAGTGAGCAGAAAAGCATCTGAGAATACACAACATGCCAAACCTTGAAGCAGATGGGCTACAACAGCAGAAGACTACATTGGGTTCCACTCCTGTCAGCCAAGAACAGGAAACTGAGGCTACAGTGGGCACAAGCTCACTGAAACTGGGCAGTTGAAGACTGGAAAAACATCACCTGGTGAAATGAATCTTGACTTCTATCGCAACAGTCAGATGGTCAGAATTTGGCATCAACAGAAGGGACTAATTCCTATTATAACTCTTAAGAGGTGACCTACGAGTGGACAAAAATGAAAAGGATTAACACAAAGGTAGGCATCTGTAAATGTCCTTGTGTCTGCTTTACCTCCTAATAAAACTGAACACTGAGACAGTGAGGGAGAGAGAGGAGGGGGAGTGCAATATGAAAGTAAATAGGGAACGTGCTCAAAAACGCCTTTGGCCACACGCACAAATAGCAATGTACTGGCGTCATTAAAAAGTTAATTAATCTTAATTAACTTCTCCTTTGTCTCAAAGTTCTTTATTGCAGGCGAAATGATTTGCCACACAAGGGGAAGAATTGGGCTGAGCCTAATGCTGTAATCAGCGGGCTGCAGGAGGCCAGACGCTCGAACTGCTGATTGCTTTTCTGACAGAGACTTACGCTCTGACATGCTGCCGTGCCTTTTCTCTTTCTCCCTCCTTCTCCCTCTCTACCACCCTCTTCTGTTTGAGAAACAATTTACATCAGGCACAGTATGAAACAGAAAGTGTAAAATCCAACAGGAGGATCTGGCGGTTTTTCTCTCGAGCTGTTCACAACGCACAGCTGAGCATGTCGTGTTGCAGTTAACAGGCAAACGTTGGCTTTGCATGACAATGTTATTTGGTGTTGCAGTAGTGAAAGAGGCAGAATGAAAAGGAAGACATATTTGCCTTCACTTTAACTCACTGTTTGATTGAGAGCTGCCTATATGCAGGAATGTATTAAAAAAAAGAAAGGAAGATAAGACACTGTAAAATTTACTGGCAGGAAAAGTACTGTAATATTTACAATATATATATATTTTTTTACAGTATATCACTGAGTGTTTACACTAATATATCAGTAGTAAAATAAAACATAACCCACTACATTTGCCAGACAATTTCTCTCAAAGCAACTTCCAATTGAGGCAAGATCCAACTGAGCAGTTAAGGGCAGAAGGTTAAGGGTCTTGCTCAATGACCCAACTATAGCAGCTTGGCAGTGCTGGGATTTGAACTCTTGACCTTTTGATTTGACCTCAAAGGCTTAACCACTGAGCCACCACTTCTAAAAGATGAAAAAGACTAAAAGCTGAATTTCAGTGGTTTATCAAACGTATGTCTCTTTGCTAGCATATAAACTTAGACTCACAGAGGGTTTGCGTGTGCCTAAAGAGTTGTTAAAGTAAAGGGCTCAAAAAGGATTTTCAGATTTTGGTACAAAGAGAAACATTTCCACTCCTGCCTAAAATGTTATAGATCCCAATATGCATTGTATTTTCTGGTCTTTTACAGTAAACTAATTCACTGCTATAAATGCCTAATCAGTTACAGTACAATCCTGTAAAATAATAAATCTAAAAATAAAATGAAACAAAAAAATTATTTTGCTGCAAAAGAAATACTATAAATTTACAGCATTTATTTTTTTACAGTGAAGGCGCTACCTGGAGGAAACAACAAACCCTCAAACATATATTTTTCAATTATAAATATATGTCTTTCCATTCTGTTTTAAAACCAGAATGGTTGGGGCTTGATCTACAGCAGGAACTGTAGCCCCAAATGTGTTTTGCTTACACTTCACCCTGTCTGGAAGTTTGTATTTCACGCCTAGAGATGCTGTCTCTCATGCATCTCTGTGTGTGCACGACAGATTCCAGGCGGCCTTATTATTTCACAGTGCGGAGTGAGGTAAATATGAAGGGAGGCAGAGTGGCACGCCACGGCTCTGCACTAGGGGCTGCTGGGAGAACAGGGCCGCCATCTTGCCTGCATTATCTCTCTTCCATATGTTCACCCTAGGCTGCCTCGTGCCCGCCGTAATTGACTTTCTCCCATAGAGCCCAGCCATAGCTGCAGGCAGTAGTGCACGTATGTGCCTGTGCTCACCCTGATAAAACTATTACCCACTCCCCGGTGATTCTGTGTGTGCACTCAATGTGTGCGCGTTTGTCGCTGTGCACGCACGAGTCTAAAACTGTAACCTAACCATTGCATCATAGTTGGAATACGGAGACATGGTAGAAGTTCTGGTACAGAAAAAGATCTGGGACTTGGACTGAACTCGTACCCACACAAGCTGTCATGCTCTTCTCGGTGTTGAAATAGAAACCCCGCTCTGCTACAGAGGATTTATGCTGTGGATGCTTTACATATGAGAAAATAACCAACAGCTCCCATACTGCAGAATCCTGCTGATTTTTCCCACTCCTGTGGCTCCTGCGTTTGATCTGCTCCTGATAAAGCATCACCTGTGGCACTACTGTAATTTTTTTCACGGATTCGCCTCGGGCTCTGTTATCAGCGGCTCAGACCGGGAGCTTTTAAGTGTCACAGAGCTGATTGTCACCCGGGCTTGTTAAATTCGTTAATTTTATTGAAGGCTGTCACGTTTGCATAGGGGAAGAGGAGCAGTAAATTATTCATCATCCCTTGAAATGCAAACGACAGCTGAGGCAAGGGAGTCGTGCTATGTAGGTCACTTCCTTTCCTAACACGCCCCCCCCAATAACCACCAGTCAGAGAGAGAGACAGAGTTAACTGCAGCAGAACCAATTGCAGTTAAGCCTGCTGAAAATCCAAAGATTGCAACAAACTCTGATATACCGCAATCTACTGCAGATAGAGATAATCCTCAGGTCTCCTAATTGTAGCTCCAGGAACAGCTTCTCATTACCTCTAACTACAGTCTTAGATTTTGTGGGCTGAAAGCTGCACTGGTTTATATCACAAAGCTATTTCATGCTCAATTTTGATTGGTCAGCAGGTGTTGATTAATTTTCTTTAACAGCAGCTCTGACAATAGTGCCTCCTGCAAGATTTATATTAATGCACTTGTTCTAATACACGGTCATTTCTAGTAACAATTTAGACAGAGAGTTTTATGATGGACGTTCCACATAAATGAATTTAAAAGACATGTGCAATCATTTATATGATGAGTAAATGTGAATTTACAGGCTTAACTGCAATTGGTTCTGCTGCAGTTAAGACATGTGCAATCATTTATATGGTGAACATGCTTATTTAGTGTCAGTGCTTTGCAACAATCACAGTCCTCACTCCTATTACTAAATACATTTAGTTTCACTGCAGCGACTAAATTTAAAAAGTTCCTACAACCTCAAACTACTCACGTTCATATGCCAGAAGGGTCAGTAAGTCATGAAAAATACAAAAATGATGCTTTAAGGTGAATATCTAAATAAGAAACTGTTATGATTATATCGTTATTATGACACTACAGTCAGTTGCTATATGGCTGAAAGACTTGGTTTAATATTGGGTTTGTATTTGATATGGAAGAAAGAACCATAGTTTGGTCAGAGCATGCTCAACACTTATTTATTATGTAGCATGAAAGTTCTAAAGATGTTTCATGAAATGAATCACAAAAGCTTACTTGATGTGGCTTATGTAACTTCAATATGCAATATAGCAAAAAGAGCACTTCAACGGCTCTGCAAGATTTTTTGGATAGTTGAGGGTTCTTAGCTTTCTAAAAGGGTTCTGTCTAGAATATTAAAAATAATAATAATAAATTACCAACCTCCCCAAAAAGGTTTTTAGACTGATGGTACTCTTAGTCCCTGACCTAGTGAACTAACATGAGCATGTTTTTGATAGAGACTAAAAAGCACTTCTGTAAGTCACTCTGGATAAGAGTGTCTGCCAAATGCCTTAAATGTAAATGTAGAAGGAGAAATTCTCTCTTTGTAGAACTGTAGGAACAACCAAAAAATGGAAGGTTTTCGATTTACAGTCTTTTTCCAAGACTGTAAAGCAGCTGTACATCCCACAATAAATTACACAAATATTAATAGTCCAGGATTGCTCCCAAACATTTTCTTTCAAATTTTATGAGTTTCATATGTGCTTGCTAAAGGAATGTCATACAGTAGTAAAGTAAATCTATAACAGACCACAAAAACATATCAATATAAATAAATAGATAAAGAAAGAAAGTCTGAGTTTCAAGATAGATAGATAGATAGATTTCAGGAATGGGACTGGGGAAGCCTCCTACCCCCGATGCACCCTTCTTTACCTTGTGGAATTCCTTAGCTTTATTAGATTTGAGGCTTTCATATTGTTGTCAAGTTATTAGAGGTCATCCAATGACCTAAAATCTGCATCCATCCCACCATCTCTCACTCTCTCCATTTCCCTGTCTGAGTCTCTCAGTATGACTAAGTTTTGCTCTTATTTCCCTTTTCATTATGATTCAAAGTCGGTGTGCTTTTTAGTCTGCTGTGCTGGTGGGGGGCGTCTGTACTCTCTGTGGGAACAGGCAGCCATTTTGGCTACATACAGAGAACCTGATGGCGTAAATACGGCTGCCATCAATCAATCCCTGGAGCCCTGCAGCGACACCATCCCTAATCTCTCCCTCACTCTTGCACTCACTCTCTGAGTAACATTTAAAGGCACATGGCTCTGTAACAAAGCACCAGTGACCTAAATGACAATGATCAGAAAGTATGTACATCTATAATAGAGCTAACAAATATTATTCAGCTAAATGTGAGTAACTTATTTACTAGTGAGAATGAACCATTTATTCACTACACACTGGTTTTGCAGTATAACCCATAAGTTACATCAAACACACTTCAGGTCTGGTCACGATTTTTTTTTTCCTTCTAAACTTAACCAACGATGATTACATAGATCATGATTTTGATGTAACCATGAGAGATAGAGAAATAATGGAAGGAGTAGATGGGGAACACATGGCTTGCAGCATGATCCAATGTTCTCTGGAATAAGTGAAACCGCCAGTTTAGATGAGGAAACAGCTGTGAGTCTGTAGGTAGCTTAATCAAAATGAGCATGCAAACCAAGTGTTCAGACAGTACCTGTCAGAGCAGTGCTGTTTCTCACGTCATGCACACTATCACTGTCATGACTCTCACACTACACTGTCCTTAAACTTTGTGCATTTGGGAAATAAGTGTTTTTCATGAATAGTGATTTTAAGACCAGTGACGGGGATTGTGAGGGTGTTTGTTACAAATCTAATTTATAACAAAGACCTCATTATTTGCTGCATATATGAGACAGAAAACTTGTATTAAGAAGTCATCACCACTGGGGCTGGGTACTAAAAAACAGCAGCTAATGGGCACCAACGGAAGCATTTCAGTACTACTGAAAATTCTCAAAAAATATCCAAATATTTGCGATACTTTTAAATAAATACCTTAACCTAGTAGCTACAAGGTCAGGTTTTACAACAAACCTGATCAGTTCTGAAAGAAAACTGGAGGGAGGATATATCAGCAGGTAAGGTAACAGTTTACCAATCCACTTTCTAAGTTTTGCAAGAGAAAGTTAGCTATTAATACTTTTGTCATAGTGTGAACCCACTTGGATTCAGCAGCTAGCACATAAACTAGCATTTAGCTAGCTATCTTGTTGGCTAAAATTCACCTGCTGTCAGGCATCATATTAAACCACATGCATACATACTAATTTAATCTACACAGGTGTTATAAATGAGGTCTAATAAACTGCCATGGTTCGATTTAATGTCGTAGGTGGGAGCTGTGACAGTGCTAGCGGCAGTTCTTCTCAAACCAACGTGGTCATCCACAGGGAAACCACACACTGATTACTTGTTTGTTGTAAAATTGTTAAATAAATGTCATTCATTAATAATCATTCCTTTCATGTCTTGTTTATTGATACAGGAAAAATAAGTAGCAAAAAATATCATTTTGGTATCCATATCGAAATCAAGGTATCGGATAGAAAATTTTCAAATTATACCCAGTGTAACTCAACACAATGGTTCTGCAGTGACCTGTAAATTCAGTGTACTTTACTGTATAATTGAAACCCTTGCACAAAACGCCACAAATCCGACACTGCACTTTGATATTTGATTCAGTTTTGGAAGCTGTGGCTAGACAAACACATTTGAAGGATAAACCTCATTTCTAAACTTCACATTACCTACCACTGGCATGAAGATTCTATTAAACCTGAATAATTAGCAAAAACTGTGCCAGGATCTGGAAAATTTGTTCTGTGCTATTTTAGACAGACAGGACAAGAATTACACTCAGCATATCTGACCACATTCCAGATTTGTGAATGAGGTTTTACTTGCAACAATGTTTAAATGACATTGAGTTTGCAGTGACTGAAGAATTGTGGGTATGCTTCAGTGGCAAAATTAAATGTACTATCTGGAATGACAGCTCATCTTAACTCATCTCAACACAAAATGGGTTTTCCAAATGACAAAGGTCTTAATATTCCTGAAATGGCATGAGAGCTGGTGTGACAAGCAGCTTAGCTGTAAGTGGAAATGACTTATGCTAGGTTTTCATTAATTTGGGTGGTGTGGTTGGAGATTAAGAATTGTCTCTTGATTTTACACTTAACTGAAGATTCATCTTCATTCAACACAAAAATGACAAGCATATTTAATAATTAAGTATGTTTAAAACAGCAAGCTTTTTTTTTTTTTTTTTTTAAAAATGCTGTTCCAACTTGTCCAATGGTGAATACAGCAGGAATTTTTGGCCCCTGTCTGGTTTACATTGTGTCCCCTGACACTTTTTGTTCTCAAATGGTCCTCTTGGGCTGCTCAAGGTCCTTGAGGTCATTGTCACGTTTCCCCCCAAACACTGCTAGATATTACATTTCGAAGCAAACGCAGAGACAGAGAAAGAGAAAAGAGCCTGTGGATGGTTTATTGACAATTTTTGAACTGGACTGAATTGCGTGCGAGCAGGAAGGAGGCCAGCTGAAACTTAAAAACCGAGCAGACAGGAGCTGAATGCTAACCGAAAAGAAAAATGTCGGAGCTGAAAGGCACAACCCATCCCAAAGCACCTCCCTCTGTGGCTGGAGCTGTGGAGTTTCTCATCATCTACTATTACGACTCCCTGACAGCAGTCAATTTCCCCATACTGGAAATCAATACAGGTGGAATGTAAACAGGGGTCTTCATTGATCATTAGCATTCCAGCCTCATCTGACCGAAGGATATTGTTACTTCTTACGTGTAAGTTATCAATCTATAAACCCACAAATTTGATCATGTGACCACCTAAGGGGGGATTTATACTAGAGAGAGGGGGAGAGAGATCCAAAAAGGGAAATCAAATTAGTGGCAATTATGAGTTTATGCAAATGTGCAGCTTTTAAGTCCTCAACAAAAGTACTTTGTTTTTATTTTGCTCTCTACTGGTAAGTGACAGGCTGCAGAGCAATATGTGTATGTGTGTGTGTGTGTGTGTGTGTGTGTGCTAATGATGATGAGACTGTGAGTGAGGGTAAAGGTGTATGCACATACTGTATACGTGTGTTCACTAATGTATACGATAACATTGCATTCTCTTTTCGTTAGTGGGGAAATCATTCTAATGGCGGCACCCTATCCAATCCACACACCTCTGTGACACTCCAGCTGAAATGCCGCAGTGCCCTTAGCTGGCAGTGCCACTCAACTCCCTCTTGGCTTCCAGGCTAGGCTGACTTCAGGCTGGGAACGATGCCAAGCCGCCGCTGCTTGAGAGAGATGGAGACAGAGAAAAAGAGAGAGAAAAAAATGAGGTAAAGATTGCATTTGACCATAAGATTTGGTTAAACCGGTCTTAAGACAAAGAACGCACCTTCCCATACACGAATATATACACACACATTACTGGAAACATTTACAGCTAGAGAAATGGGAGTGTGAATATGAAGACAGATAGAGGGAAAACAGGTATAAAAAGGACAGAGGGGAAAGAATGAATGCAAAGAAGCTAGTTGAGAGAGGGAGAGAGAGAGAGAGAGAGAGAGAGAGAGAGAGAGAGAGAGAAGGGGGGGGGGGGGGGGGGGGGTGAAAATCAATAGCTAGGTTCCATGCAGGGCAGGCTGCTGTGGACTGTGTTGTCAAGGTGACAGAGGAGCTGTGGGGCTTGGTGGTGTTGGCTGATAAATGGGCGGCAGGTGAATGACCTCATGCTACCAACACTGCCCCACACACTCCACAAAGTCTGCTCAACCTCCAGTCATTCCCAATAATACAGAACACCGTGCTTTGTTTACTCTATACACTGTAGCTTTACTATGCTACTTTATGGTAACTGTAGTTAACAAACTCTAAACTATAGTGAAGGGAAATAAGTATTCTGAGACTTTTTGTTATTTAATATACTTCCTATGCATATATCCACTTCAAATGTCTTTCGACTTTGTACTTATTATTATGATGTGGAAGAGGGCAGACAGTCTTAGCCTTCACCCTCCCCAGTTCCTAGCTGTTGTGTGATTGCAGAACACTTCCTAGTAGGTGGTAACTGGCAAAAATTGAGAGGAAAAATTGATGTGGTAAAAACACTCCCGGACAAAAGTTTGGACACACTGTTCCTAAATGGGTTTTCTTTGTTTTTCTACTATTCATACTCTACTACTATTGCAGTTTACTACTGCTTTAAATGAATTATATTAACACTATGAAATGGCATGTATAGAATTATACAAAGAAAAGTGTTGACCAAAACTACTGATATTTAAAATTCTTAACAGTATTCCTGAATTGCATGCTCTTGGCATGCTCATGCTCTTCTCAGTCAGCTTCAGGAAACCTTCCAGGAGACAGAGCTCCTGGTTTTGGCCTTTTTTTAAAAAAATAAATAAAACACTTTTTTTCCCCCCAAATTGGTCATTTGCCAATTCACACTTACTGTCAGGTGGCAGAGACGGCGACAGTTGCGGTGAATGCTTTTATTAAAAATAAAGACTGGCACACACAAACAAAACCAAAACACAATCTCAAGGTCAGAATCTGGAATCAGGCACAGGGTCAGGCGATGTACAAACAGATATTCAGAGAACGTGACTATAATCATAAAACGAGAAAACAAACATGGGGCAAAACATGAATCAAAAGGCTTAGTACTTCAGGCAAGAAATAGAGCTGAACAAATACTTCACAAAGTCTATGTCGTGTGAGCCCGCTTATATAGTGTGGCGTGGTGATTGAGTCCAGGTGTGTGCAATCAGTAATTGGGTGAACTTGGGAGTGTGAACTGGGAGCTAGAGTCCATGGTAGCCATTCTGGGAAATGGAGTCAGACCCAGAATGCGGCATTGACATGACACTTACTAGCTAGCTCTCTGCTATGACACAACAGCTGCCAACTAGGGAAGGCCAACACATGCTACCTACTGCATCTTTAATTTTAACAAAAAAAACTACTTGTATATATTTATACATGGACATTAACTTCACCATTTACATGTGTAGAAACAAATATCAACCATAAGCCTTTATCAAAACATGTGCCCAGACTTTTGACTGACAGTGTATGTGTGTGCTCTAGGAATAAAACGCATTTGCTTTTATAGAGAGATGGCATTTTCCAATGTTAATGCAATTCTTCTTTCAGTGAGACTACAGAAATGTTGATGTGCATCATGGTGAGTATACACTCACTGTCCATTTTAATAGGTACACCTGTACACCTGCTCATTTATGCAGTTATCCAATCAACTAATCATATGGCAGCGGCAAAATACATAAAATCATGCAGATACAGGCCAAGAGCTTCAGGTAATGTTCACATCAAACATCAGAATGGGGAAAAAGGTCCAGCTCTGATGCTCACATGCCCATTGTAGGCACTTTCGGCGGTGGACAGGGGTCAGCATAGGCACTCTGATCGGTCTGTGTGTGACTATATATATAATATAATATGTAGGTAAGAAGCTCATGGGACCAGGCACATCACACATCACAACACACTCTCAGACTAATGATAAATAAGGTAAGTGAGAAGCCAGTTGTCAGTTGAAAAGAGGTGCAGGATGACCTGAAAGCTAAACAAACACAGACGTAGATAGAGAAGAACACCACACCCACAGTGAAGTATGGAGGTGGGAGCATCATGATATGGGGCTGTTTCTCTACAAACGATACTGGGGCATTAAATATTGTCAAAGTGAACAAGAATGGAGTGAAGTACTGGGACATATTAGAGGAGGATTTTATCTCATTGGCCAATGATTTTTTTTCAACAAGACAACAACACCAAACATACAGCCAAAATAACTCAAGAAGGCCTTGAAGATCTAGCCAATCTCCTGACTTGAATCTCATTGAAAATGTATGGAGAATTGTGAAATTGTGAGTCCATCAGAGAGACCCTTGTAACTTTGGGGAATTGAAGACAATTTGTCAAGAGGAATGGTCCAAACTTGAATGACAGTGTTGCAAAAACCTAATTACTTCACAACTCTGCACACACACACACACACACACACACTTAAACACACACACTTACTTCATGTTGGTCATTTGTGGTGTCTGAATACTTTTTTTCCTTTATCAATTTCGTCTTTGTTTATGCTTGAGAATATGATGTCTTTTGACATTATGTGTGCATATTTGAAGTGGATATATGCATTGGAAGTATATTAGATAACAAAAAAATTATGCAAATACTTTTTTCCCCTCACTGTGCATGTAGACACTGTGCAGCCCTCTCATGGCAGTAGGTGATAGGGAAAGAAATGGACAGTGCTGTGCTTTACCCATGGGCACTGCAAGCTGCCAAGCTCAGCAGATGGCACAGGCTTAGTGTGGAGAGATGTGTCTCATGAATCCACCCTACTTTCTCTCACTCTCTCTCTCTCTCTCTCTCTCTCTCTCTCTCTCTCATGATTAAGCAGTGGTGGGCATTGTGGCTCCAGGGGCCATGCAGGCACCATCGAGCCATCTCTCAGGTGGGGTGGGGGATGGGTGAGGCAAGATTTTCAGTGTAACCAAAATCTGGAGCTTTGGCCCTCACTAGGTCAGACTCTGCACACACACACACACACACACACACACACACTTACACACTTACACACAGTGTGTATTCACAGTAGCATGATGTATGCTTGTGTGAATGGGGATGATGCACAAAGGCACAGTTCATTCTAATAGTCCCACTAGGTCTTCTTTAGGGGCTGCTGGTGAATTTGTCTCTGCTCCACTCCTCGACTGCTCCATTTTGTATCGAGCCTTGCTGTTGTGCTGTGTGTGTGTGTGAACATTCAGAGGGCATCTGCAGTTCCAGAAGGCCATGCTCCAACGAGACAGAAAATGTGGCACAACAAACCTTCGCCTGGTCTGACTCATCTCACAAAAGAGATGGAATTTGAGAGAGAGAGAGAGAGAGAGAGAGAGAGGGAGGGAGGGAGAGGGAGAGAGAGAGAGAGAGACATCAGCACCATGATGCAGTCAGATGTGGGCTGAAAGCAGTCTCTCCCTTTCTCTCTGCCTGTCTCTCTTACTTTTCCTCCGTGTCTCACCCACTGCATCCTTCTGAGACACCCAGTCAAAAAAAAAAGGGACAATCCTTCATTCCTCATAACCTTAAATCAACTGCGGACACCCATTTGATCTCCGCTTCAAATATTCAATAAGGTGCACAACATATCTACGCATCCGTTCGGGCTGATGCCGTCAGACGAGGATCTCGTGGGAGGCTAATTAAATTGAAGGCAGCCCCTGCTGTTTGCTGATGAGATGCAGTGTTCTCTGGCTACTCTATGTCTGAATCCTCAAAGCCAGCTTGTCTTATGGAAGCAGAGCCTTCATAGATGTCTTGTCACTGTGAAGCTTTATTGTTTTCTGGGGAGGAACAGACGAGATGAGAGATAGAAAGAAAGAAAAAGAGCGAGACATTTGATGGATGAGTCAGTTCAAATAACGGAAAATTCCCCAGACAGTAGACAGGGGGCACCATAGAGCTGTTCATATTGGCCTCTATGAGATTTAACAACTCAAGCAGCCCATAAAGATTGTCTTCTGTCTTCTTTCTTTCTCTGGTCCATGCTCTCGACATTTCTCTGGAGATATTCGTCTTTTTCATCAGTGGCTTCCAATTGCAGCATCAATTGTAAGATTTCATAAAATCCAGTCCTTTGTCCTTGTTTTACTTTGAGTGAAGGTCTTTTAATAATTTGTAGCCTCCTTCATCTTCATACACCTCACTTTCCTTTTTAAATTCTATTCTCTGCTGTCTTCTTCATCTCTTTTACTCTGTCTCTAACACTGGTTCATAGTGGACCCCCGCCCTCCAGTAACACATGTTCACATGTGGATTGGACTGTGGCAATTAAGAGTTTATTTTCAAAGCCTCACAAGTGCCAGGGGATGAACATTAACACAATTTAATGCTTTAATGCAACCCAGCAGTATTTTTGCTAACAAAATCAAATTGCTTCAAACCCAAGCACCATGGAGAGGCAAAATCTCATGCTGCCATTTCTGCCTCAGTCAGAGTCGAGTCAGTCGAGTGTTGGTCTCTACCAGCATGAACAATTGCAGCTATTTTTTGGTCTAAAGGTTTATACAGGTTGCCTCCCCTTCTCTATTTATTATTATGATCAGCTTCATTGTGCATCTTAGCGAAGACAATGAATGGGAGGTTCGTATACACACACACACACACACACACACACACACACAGGAGTGAGAGGATCCAGCTCAGCGCTCCAGTCCACGTGCCCTGCCAGGCAAACCAGCATACGTATGTGTGCCGCTGATCCAGAGACAGAGGCCTCTCCCATCAGGGTAATGATATCTCACGCCTGGTTAGAGCGCTGCCGCATAATTAGAAGTGTGGGAGCTGATGGATGGTTGAGTTGTGCGGAGTGGTGGAGAGCAGAGCTGCCCAGCTGACCTTGTCATCATTACAGATAGAAGGGTCGGCCAGAGCAACCACAGCTCCAGTAAGCAGCTGCTTCCTTTAATGGCACCATTTGTTCTTCACCTTGTCCTGACTTGCTCTCCATTTCTCTCCCTAGATTCATGGTCAAGGGCAACTGAGTCTGCCAAGCTGACCAGTGATCTCTGCACAGGATAATGACGTGTTCTGGCCAGACTGTTGTTGAACGTGGTTTTTACTGACCTCACGGCCTTCTCTTTATTCACCTTCTTTCAGTCTCTCTGAGGAAAAATGCAGTAAGAAATTATTATTGATCTAACAACAAATGCCTTATGAAGTCTATAGGTGTTCTGGTCCAACAATTTAAATTTTTTATGAAAGTATTGTATCTATTTGAAATTCATTCATCCATCTTCACTAACCGCTTTATCCTGGTCAGGGTTAAGGTGGATCTGGAGCCTATCCTGACTACACAAGGCACAAAGCCAGAATACACTGGATGGGATTTATACAGAGGTTGAAGTGGAATTTTAAAGTGTAAAGTGGTGGAACTCAGTGAGAACGTATCAATAGGGAAAACATTGAAAGCAAATTAAACATTGCAGTCCAATCAAATGTGAATTGACCTCAGTAAAGCTGGATCAGCGTTTGATATTGACATTAAATCAGGATGCAAAACTTGCACATGGAGAAAAGGAGAAAAACACTGTGATAAAACCAATATCACAAATATTGGATTTTATTTTGTATTTTTTTTTTTTTGATTATTTTACAGTTCATTTCAATACATCAATGGCTCTGTTATGCTGTGGGAGATTGTTTGTTGGCATGATTTAGGTCTAGTCGTCCTCTTAGAGAGAAGGGCCACGCCAAATCATTGCAAAGTTCTTCAGACTGAACACCTTTATTATGTGATAAAACATTTCTGTCCTGATGGTAGTGGGTCTCCTCCAGGACGACAATTTTCCCATCCACAGGATTCGGGGGCCCAGCGCCTGGCTTTATGAGTATGAAAATGGTGTAAATCATATGCTATGGCTTTCACAGTCACCAGATTTGTGAGACTTTATAGTGATGTGTTAGACAGTAGTCTCCACTGCCATCATCAAAACACCAACTGAAGGAATTTTTGGAAGAATGGTGTTTATCTCTCCAGTACAGGGACTTCTAGAGGTGCACTGCAGTTGTTCATTTGTTTGTCAACAGGTTAACAGACAGTATAATTGAGTAACCCTTTACTATTTATTCCAGACCAGCTATGTGGTTCCTGAAGGATGCCTAGTGTCACGATTAGTGGCACTTCTCATGTCTTTTCACAATACAAAATACTGTATTTGATTTTGATAAAATTTCCAGTTGCAGTATTTTACAGTTTCTCAATTATACTCTCACCATCCACTTTAATACAAACACTTGTACATCTGCACATTTATGCAGCACAATGCACAAAGTCATGCAGATACAAGTCAAGAGCTTCAGGTAATGTTCACATCAAACATCAGGATGGGGGAAAAAAATGTGATCTCACTGACTTTATCTGTGGAATGGTTGTTGGTGCCAGATGGGCTGGTTTGAGTATTTAAGAAACTACTGATCATCTGGGATTTTCACACAAAACAGTGTCTAGAGTTTAGACAGAATTTAACTGGAAATCTTATGTTTCCTGAGACCAAAGTACTTCAAAGATAGTAATATTGTAATAATAAATTCCTCACTTTTAAGTGGATGCAGCAGGTTTCAAGTGAGTGGTAGTCTGATGAGCTAATCACAAACCATGTGAGGCAGCCTGGAGGCCACACAGCAATTCTTACTCTTTCAAGCTCTTCCTATTAAGTGGAAATGCATCACCTGGCCATCTGCACTATTCAGGTCAAGGACACAATGCTTTCATTGCATGTATACTCCAACTTCAGACAGGCTCAAATTTACAGAAATATTTCTATAGGTGAGAAAAGTTGAGATTTGAAAGAATATTAAGTGGCAATTGAACTGAATATATTGAAAATTCACCTATTTAAGAGGATGAATGTGAAACTCTTGTAAATTCATGTTTATCCGAGGTAACATGACAGCTCCACAGCATTAAACACACATACTGGGTTAGGGGGCATTAATTACAGTCCTGGAGTACCAGAGACCAGCACCGTTTCAGGATTTCCCTGCTCAAAGGGAAAGGAAAATTATAACATTCATTATCTGCTGTTTTTTTTTTTTTTTTTTTTAAATAAGGATTCCAACCAAAATTGTTTTGGGACCTACACACACACACACACACACACACACACACACACACACAATATGGCCAAATGTTTGTGGACACCTGACCATCACACCCATATGAGGTTCTTCCCCAAATTATTGCCACAAAGTTCAGAGCACACAATTGTATAGGAGGCCCAAAGCTGTTCCAGAATGACAATGTCCCTGTGCTCAAAGCGAGGTCCTTGATCATACCTACCAAGTTTGGAGTGGAAGAACTCGAGTAGCCTACACAGATCCTTGACCTCAACCCCACTGAACACTGACTATGTGAAAGGCCTAATCGCCCGACATCAGTACCTGACCTTACTAATGTTCTTGTGGCTGAATGAGCAAATCCCAACAGCCATGTTCCTAATCTAGTGGAAAGCCTTCTTAGGAGAGTGGAGGTTATTATAACCGCAAATGGGGGACTAAATCTGGAATGGGATGTTCAAAATGCACATATGGGTGTAATGGTCAGGTGTCCACAATCATTTGGCTATATAGTGTACCAGAACAAATTAAAGAGTCTGGGAAATAAGATTCTGCAGTTTACACTTTTTAAACAACACACTTTGTTGTGCTAGATATGGAAGTGTGGCTTGGGGAACTGAGGGCAACTGAGGAGAATGCCGCAGTGTCAGTGTTAACCTTGCTGTGTAACAGTCCCCCTCGCAACCATGTGCAAGTCAGGCAGGATGGACCCCGACCCCTGACAGAACCAGCCCAGAGTAAAGCACCTACACAGACTGAGTGGACAGAGATGGATGACAGGAAGACTGACGATGAAATAGCAGCTCAACCTCTTTCATGTTTCACTCAGAGATGCTGAAGGGCCACTGAGATTGCTTCATCCCAGATTTGTTCCCACCAAGCTCTCTGCCTGCTCTTCGACACGACCCTTATAACATTCTCTCCACTCTTTTCTCTCCACTCAAGAAGCTTCTCCACAGCTCAGAGTTGGTTCACTCACCACTCAGGTTTCTGATCCTGCCAGCTTCACAGACTCCAAACTTCTTTTTCTACATTAGCACAACCAAACAACAAACCAGCCAGCCTATCTAACAGAATCTTCTCCTCTCTTTTTCACTAGAGATATCAAACAGTCAGGCTAAGTTCTGAGGCGGGAGTTACTTATGCTGATGTTGCTCCAGACAGCTGTCATGGAAACAGATGTCTTCTCGGTTATGATGTGCCAATGTGTTTGATTGTGACTCCCTGTGCCTGCACAGCGTGGCACCGCCATTGATGTTACGGCAAAAAGAAGGCCTCGCACTGGATTCATTATCGGAAATTCCCCTACACTTTCTGCTCCCAGGTTGAAGGAGCCGACTCAGCTGCGAGGCGCTGTTTGAAGAGCAGCGAGACCAGATGCGCGTTAATGACAGTGTGTTTGTTGCCCCTCCTCCACTCCCTTCATCTTTGACGAATTAGCACTGTGTCTGACTATCAAACAGAGAAAGGTGGAGAGATCTCCGATTCAGAACATGCACTCTTTGGAAGCTATTTGCTTGCGTGCATGTGTCGTGCCAGAATGGGCCATGCACCAGTCTGTCAGAAGGAGTTGAGCTTGAAGTTCTCTGCTGCAGTTCTAACTGAAGCTCTTAGCTTTCAGCTCCATCAAAAAGACTGCAGCACTGTATACTAATGTCATCTGGGTGTGTGTTGCACACAATGGAGTTCTGTGTATAACGAAAAAGCTCTACTGACAACTAGTAGCTGTGAGGTGATACACACTGAATACCCTGCTAGCTATATGAATCCTCAGTCTCGCCCAAAGGTATTGCCTTCATATCCCAGCGTCAATGATACACGTCTCCACAGGCCTCCAGAGGAGCCGAGATGCTGCAGTGGAGATCAGAGCAGAGCATGCTGGGAGCTATGTTGGGATTCACACCTGCCTTCTTCTCATGAAGGAGAATATGTTCTCACTCTCCCTCTTTGCTGCGGGGCTTATCAGAATTTTAACGTGTAGCATCACTGTCTAGACACAGGCTTACTGCAGAGAGCTGGAGAGAGCACTCATCTAGCCAGACTGGAAGCAAACACCCGATGCTCAGAGGACACCATCTCACTGCTGAGCATGTATCTGAGAGGCCACACTTTTCTAGGTAAATCAGATCAGCGCATTGAAATATGCATATCTTACATTTACAGTACAGACAAAAAAGAAACTCAGATGATGAACAACCATCACATTGCTCAGATCTTGCCATATAGACTTAGTAATCAAACATGTAAAACAAGTCCAAATATGTATCAGTGTTGTCTCAAATGTTTGGTGTAATATATTTAATAAACTAAAACACCTGTGCTTAATATATTTTCCCCACAAAAAGAGTGCTAGTGGTAAAAGCTATTAATGCACAGTACAAGTTATTAAGCAATGCAGAAATAGTTTAAACTGTCTCACAATTATTTGCATTTAATTTCACTATTCTAGAACAAATTATGCCTTCAGTCTTCGCCAGTACCAATCCACAGAAACAAAAATCTGCAGTGCCATCTGGTGTTACAGTACAGTATTACAGTGGGTGGGTTATCACAATATGTTAAAACCAATGGACAATACAAATTAAACATATTGATATAATTACATGACACAGTCTACTAACATTTAATTACTGGTTATTAACTATCTGGTAATGTATCCACAAACCCTCAAGAAAACAGCTCACTTCTTTTGCCATGCTTGTAAAGGTTTGTGTCCAGAAAAAAAAATGCTAGCAAAGCATCCAAATTCAGATACATGACATTTATTTACAGAAAACAGTAAAATGAAAGTAAATTGAAAATAAAAGTGCAGGAGTTTACGTTCCACAGTGACAACACACACAAGCACTAATAATAACCTGAGCTCATGCGTTAACACAGCAGCAGTCTTCGTTAGCTAACACCAGTTACCACTGAGGTTTTGCTGCTCCCTCTCTAGAGAGTCTGTCTGCTTCCTCGTTTCCTAAATAGCCAGCATGACCTGGGATGTGCATCTGAAAAATAAAAACCAGAAGGCTTGAAGATGGATGAATATAGTACAACAGTGCTTCTCATTTACTGTAATAACAAATATAATGCTTTTAAGGAGTGCATCTAAAAGCCCAACAGGCAAATCAGAGATTTAAAGGCATATGCGAATGCAACAACTGAATAACTGAACCCTGGATCCTCATTCAGGTTGTTACTGGTAGGAACCAGCTTTTCGATGGTCCACACCAAAATGACAAAATGAAAGGGAGTGAGCTCTTATCACCATGGTAAGGTTAGTCTCATTTTCAACATTTTCTACTCAGCTCTAATAACATTAGTTTTGTTGCAGTCGATACAGGCTTATATGGAACAGAACAAACAGACAGAATGATGCACAGCTGTTCTGCAGTCTCAGTGAAAGAAGAATTGTGTTAATACTGAAAAAATGCCATCTCTCATTATAAAACCAAACACTGCCAGTAAATAATCTGGACACACTAGAATGAATATATATTTTCCATTGTCAAGATGTTTTGATAAAGGCTTATGGTTGATATTTGTTTCTACAACAAATGTAGATGCTGAAGTTAATGCCCCTGTATAAATATATAAAAGCAGTTTTTTTAAATTACAGTTGTAGTAGGAGGCATGTGTTGGCCTTCCCTGGTTGGTAGCTGTTGTGTCATTGCAGAGCACTAGCTAGTAAGTGTGAATTGGCAAATGAGGAAAATGGGGGGAAAATTTTATTATTTATTTAAAAAAAAAAAAAAGAAAGAAAAAACGGCCTCAACCAAGAGCTCTGTCTCCTGGGAGGTTTCCTGAAGCTGGCTGAGAAGATACCAACAGCATGCAATTCAGGAATACTGTTAAGAATTTTAAATTATCAATAGTTTTGGTCAACACTTTTCTTTGTATAATTCTATACATGCTATTTCATACTGGTAATGTAATTATTCCAAAATAGTAGCAAATGGTAATAGTAGTAGAGTATGAATAGTAGCAAATCAAAGAAAACCCCTTTTATGAACAGTGTGTCCAAACTTTTATCCGATAGTGTTTTTATTCCTTTCTCTCTCTCAATTTGCTCATTTGCCAGTTACCACCCACTAGGAAGTGCTCTGCCATCACAAGACAGCTAGGAACTGGGGAGGGTGAAGGCTAAGACTGTCTGCCCTCTTCCACATACGTGAGTTTATAAATGACCACAACTGGCTAGTATCACTCAGAGTAATGCCGTCCCTCCCACACAAACAGCATGGTTAATTTTGCTCTCTTGGACTCCTAGCCTTGGGCGGGTGTGGCATCATCGAACTTCAAAGTTGAATTTCATTCAATTGGGCGAAAAAAATTTAAGTTGTGTCACTCTGGAATTTAATACATCTTAATAAATACATTATCCTAATAAATAAAAATTTGACTAAATGTAGCTCACAGAAATGTAAAAAAAAATAATAATAATAATAAAGAAAAATTATATTGAGTATACATTATTAACAGCTAAAAAATTCTATATTTTCTCAGAGGAAAACAACCATCATGAGACCCAGTAGAAACTGTCTATCAAAGCACAGCCAGCCAAATTAATGACCATTCAAGGAAATAACCACACTAGCAAAATTTGATGCACTTAAACATTTCAACATGAAACAAAATGAAAAAGATATAATGTCATAAAACAGACAGACTTCAGCAAATGAATTAGACACAAGACAATATATAATGTGTTCTAACTGAGACCACATCTACTGTATCAGGAAACATACCCATTTAACATCAAGTTCTTCATTTAGTTCATCAAGCTTTTGGAAATCCTCTTTATTGACCACCTTGCCACCTGCTTTGAGCCTCCAGCCGTTGGCTTTCCAGTTCTTTACCCAGGTGGTAATCCCTTTATGGGGCAAAAACATGCAGGATTACATGAGCTACACTAAGTATGTAAATATGAATATCATTTATCATCATGAACATATGGAAACTGCATCAGAAGACTTTCAAATGTGCTTTTGTATGAACCATTATATGTACAATATACCGTTAATAGTGAATTTGCTGTCTGTGTAGACAACCAGCTTTTTGATGTCCATATCTATAGCTTGTTCCAGTGCCCTGCAAGCTGCCTGAACCAGAAATGGAAATTGAAGAGCATCAAACAGACAAAGCAAAGAAGTTTGTATTCAAGGTGTGAGGCTATTGTAGCTAAAATCTGCATTACCTTGAAGATTTTCTGTAAACGTGGGCCTTAAAACGCATCCAGTTCTTCAGTGCTGATACACAAACTTACCAATAAGGGATTTTATGCTAACAATGCTTTTGATTTAAATACAAGTTTGAGACACATTCCTACAAAACTTTTTGCCAAACAGAAATAGGATCTTAAGTGGTACGGTCTTATTTTTATAAGAAAAATCAGTCACTTTTTGCAAAAGTAATATTTCCTTACAAGCGTATTTTACAAAAAAGCAATCTAGTCTCAAATTAAATTTTTAAAAATTTAATTCTAATTTGATTTAAAATCAAAATTCTAAAAAAAATTATATCTGTAATATAATTATATCTTTTTTAGAACACATTATATATTCAATACAAATAATGCATTTGTATTTGGTTATGTCCGTAGTTCATAAGAGCTTATAATGATCCTAACGATTATGACAAGTCATTTGGTTTATAAAAAGATATTTAAGGGTTTTTTTTATGTTAAGACATTTTTCATCACCTTTTGTTTTCAATCATTCTTTACCATGGGTGCCAATAGTTCTAGAGCCAAATGAAGGCTCTACAGACAAATAAATAAAGCATTTTTGGCCCCTTAGGTCAATGTATGTAATGTACTGAGCCACCACTGAACCCTATCGAAATTTGTGTAAAAAGTCTTTCGCTTATTAAGCACTACGGTCATCTCAATTTAGTCCCAGAGTAGGCAGAATCCATGACGAGGGAAAGTAGCCCTTAATGTTTTGGTTTATTTATTGCTTTAAATAGCCTTCTGATAACGAAAGTCTTGTCCTCACCTGTAGTTCGGCTCGTTGGTTGGTTTGTCTCCCTGGTAACCTCTCTGCAACGTTACTGTAGAAAGTAGAGCAAATCTGCTCAGAAAATCTTGGGCTAAACAGCTTCGTTTTATACAACTCCAAACTTGCAACTGAAGACATACAGGTTGTGCTGTAGATTATGTTCTTTTGTCAAAAAATACATTTGTTATATGCTATAAAGTTATAAAGTGCATTACTCACAGATGGTGATCGGGACCCCAGTACACTCCAATCCCTGCACGAGCTCCATCTTTCCCATTTTTTGTACAACAGCCATCTGTGTACACCACCACCGCATCTCCTACAGCCAAAACCAACACATACAGCCTGTAAGCTGCAATTCAGACTTCTACTCATTGCTGTTGGACAGCTGATTAATGAGAAACCTCTTACCCCATACAATTATTGACAAGATACTTTCAAGATTATTACCCATGTAAGTGAGCCCCTTAGAACCGCTAGCAGCAGAGGGCTCAAGTTTCACTCGTTTTACACTCCCTCCATCGACCTCATCCTCTTCAATGGACCTTTTAGAGCCAACACTTGTGGTACACAGGGTGGCTTCAGAACCTAGAGACACAAAAATCTCATTGAACATCAGCATCAGTATGGTAATTAAAGGATGGACATGACAGCTTTCACTTACTGAGAGACATTTAAACAGATTTATAGTAATATACACTGATCAGTTTTGAACCAGATATTAAAAAGAAAGTTTGTTTTAAGACCTGCGATTAAATCTCCTATAAAAATAAATAAAATTTTGAGAAGAAATCGAAGCCTGAGTGTGCTAGTAGGATCCTAAAGCCAAAAAACAGTGGTAATTAGCTATCAGATCTGTGGAGTAGTCTTGATCTCTACTGCTCTCATGCACCATTTTAATAAGAATTTCCCTTCCCCTCAATTTATGAGTTACAACTGTGTATGAAGGAGTCCTGTGATTTTTAAATTCCGTTACAGCGGTGAAACTAACAATCCACCATTATAAAAGCTATTATATTTATTATATTATATATAATTTATTAGCCAGTTCTTGCACTTTAGTGTGTTTGACTCATCACTTGAATGGAATGACTTTGATCCAGACCAAATAGCTCAAAATAACATGTGCCTTTAAATAACATGTGCAGGATAACTGACATACAACCACACTACAGAATATTTACCATACATGCTGTCTCAGTAAGAACCCCGGCTCCTAAAAAGTCTCCAGTCACCCAGCACATCCGCTGTTCATCCTTTTCCCATCCGGACTACCAACTTTCGGACCACAAGACTCAAGGACATTTTTCAAGATTCAAGGACATAACCTCTTTAAGAACACTTTTTTTGGGGGGAACAAACAAAAACCCCATCTGTTGTTAGTGTACTGCACTATGTCTCTTGTGACTCGATGTTGGCTGTGTGTTGTATAGTTTTTGGGCTGTGAATGTGTCTGCACTGTTTTGTGTAGGACAACATGCAGATATGAATTTCATTGTACTTCTGTTCATGTGGCAGTGAAGTGACTTGGCGTTCTGTGAGTGAAAGGTTCAGGAAAGGAAATCTCTATAGCTCTTATAAATACACAAAAGTTAATCGTTCACATATAAATAATGTTCTTGAAATATATTTGTACTGAGGGGATCCATGAAATTTATTTTACAGTTAAAGGGGTCCCTGGATATGCGCTATACACACTCTCTTGCTCTTGCTCTCACTCTCGTGTGTGTGTGTGTGTGTGTGTGTGTGTGTGTGTGTGTGTGTATACACACACACACAATGTTTAATAGTTGTCACCTTATGAAGATTGAAGATTTATACTTCTTTAAACCGTATAAGGAAAGGAAGAGGGAAGAGTAAATACAGGAAGTCATGATTACTCTCTGTGGATGTTGTCTCGTTCCTTACAAAAGCCCAAGCTTCATCTTCAACAGCAAACTTTTTATACCGTGCATCAGGGAATCTGTCCACTTGAGATTTGCATTCTTCCCTTTGGGACAGAGAACAGAAAGATGCAAGCTGTAAGGATGTAAACTGAATACACAGTGTGTGTTAAGAGTGGGAATGTGAGGAGTTGGCGTTCTCACCATGTTTGGTACACCCCCGGCCTGTGTCCTTTCCTTACGGCGTAAAAGAAACTGCCCTTCTTGCCCATTTCCTCGGCACTGACACACAGAGCCCTACGTACAAGCCTGGAAACGCTGAATAATCTCAACATAACCTCTACTCAGTCCATGTTAATGAAAACGATAACCTCCACCAACCAGCCGACACGTTATTAGGAACGACAGTGCTGACTGAGAAAGCGTAATTAGCCTGTAGCTAACGTTAACTGAGATGCGACTGAAAAACTAATGCTTGATAAATAGCTAATTAGCAAAACATGGCGGCTCTCGTGTCGGCAAATTCACGTTTTAACAGTGAAACAGAGCTTCAGAAACGTAAAAACCTACTATAGGTTTAAATAAAACTGAAGAAGAAAGCGTCTCTAGCGCTTCTAACGACACGAGTTTTCAAAATTAACAAGACTTTTTTTTTTTCTCCTGCAGGTGCAATGCTCTAAACATGCACTGCATCTTCTTCGTCTAAATACAACGGCGCTTGGCAGAAGCTTTAGTGCAATACCGCCACCCAATGGCCTGGAGTGTGGAGCATGGCAGACATTTACACTGATCAGTCATTACATTAAAACCACTGACAGGTGACGTGAATAACATTGATTATCTCGTTACAGTGACACTTGGCAAGGGGTGCGGTATATCAGGCAGCAAGTGAACAGTCAGTTCTCGAAGTTGATGTGTTGGAAGCAGGAAAAATGTGCAAGAGTAAGGATCTGAGCGACGTTGACAAGGGCCACATTGTGAGGGCTAGACCACTGGGTCAGAGCATCTCCAAAACGCCAGGTCTTGTGTCATGGGCACCCAAGGCTCACTGATGCGTGTGTGGAGAGAAAAAGAGTTCAAGGTCTTGACTTGGCCTTCAAATTCCCCAGCTCTCAATCCGATCGAGCATCTGTGGGATGTGCTGGACAAAGAAGTCCAGTCCATGGAGGCTCCATCTCGCAACTTTCAGGATCTGCTCCTAACTCCTTAGTGCCAGATATCACAGCACATGTTTAGAGGTCTTGTGGAGTCCATGCCTCGACGGGTCATAGCTGTTTTGGTGGCACAAGAGGGACCTACACAATATTAGGCAGGTGGTTTTAATGTTATGGCTGATTGGTGTATAGTGGATATAAAAAGTCTACACACCTCTGTTAAAATGGCAGGTTTTTATGATGTAAATAATTAAACCAAGATACACCATGTCAGCTCTTGTTCCACATTTAATGTGATACAACAACCAGCAAAATTCAAGTGAAAAATAAATGCAAATGGTTTAGAAAAAAACTTAATCTAGTTTAATAATCTAGTTGAATGTGTACGCATTCTTTTATAATGGGGCCTGTGCTCAGAATTAACCAATCACATTCAAACTTATTTTTAAAGTAATTATCATACACCTGTCATCAATGAAGTGATTCTGATTCTTTTACCTCTTGTGGCTGTTCCTGTTCGGGGTCGCCATGGCGGATCACCTGTCTGCATATTTCGATTCTGGCACAAGTTTTACACCTTCCTGACACAACCTCCCCATTTTCCTGAACCGGCACTGAGAGTGCACTACCTCATGCAGCTCTCTAGTGGCTGGGGCTGGTTCCCTGACTGGGAATCAAACCCGGACCGCAGCAGTGAGAACACCGCATGGCTTATACACTGAAGCCATGGTCTGCAAAGAACTTACAAAGCATGTATCTTATTGCCAAAAGGTATCGATCAGGAGAGAGGTACAAATGAATGTCTAAAACATTAAATGTGCCATGGAACGCCGTTAAGGCCAACATCAACAAGTGAAGACAGTGGGGCACCAGTGACAAGAACAGGACATCCCTCCAAATTAGATGAAGGGAGGCTGTACTGGTCACTCCCTGCATGTGACAACAATCTCTTGTGTACTTCACTTGTCTGGGCTGTGGGGTAGGGTGGCTAGACAGAAGCCCATTCTCAAAAATAAAAGCCCCAAACCATGTGGCAAACTGTGTTATGTTCTGATGAGACCAAGGTAGTACTTTTGGGCCTAATTCTAAAAAAACACATTTGGCACAAAGCATAGTGGTGGCAGCACCATGCTATGGGGCTGCTTCTCTTCAGCTGGGATTGGAGCTCTAGTCAAGATAGAGGGAAGCAGTGATAGCTCCAAATACCAGTCTATTTTGGCACAAAACCTGAAGGATGAACATGAAGAAAAATTTCACCGTCCAGCAGGATAACGACCCAAAGCACAAATACAAGTCAACAAAGGAATGGCTTCAGAAGAATAAGCTCAACCTTTTGGAATGGCCTAGTCAGACCTCAGATCTTAATCCAGTAGAAAACCTTGTGGAATGACTAGAAGAGGGCTGTGCACAGGAAATCACCTTGCATTTTGGTAGTTCAGGAACATTTTTGCAAGGCAGAGTGGAATGAAATTGCCAAATCAAGATGTGCAAAGTTGGTATACTGAGTGCTGTATTACAGGCAAAAGGCACTAAAGTATTAGTTAAGGGCTGTACACACTTGCGCAAACAGATTGTTGCATTTTTTTTCCCCCCTTTTCTTCTTTTCCCCCTAAAACATTTATATTTATTTTTAATTTGAATTTTATGGTGTTATATCAAATTAAAGGTGGAAATGACATGATTTATCTTGGTTTCATTTTTTACATCACAAAAACCTGCAATTTTAACAGGGGTGTGTAGACTTTTTATATCCACTGTATATGATTTAACCTTTATATTCTTACTGATAGAAAAGAGAAATTAATTCTTGAAAAATTATAATTAGATCCTACTAAACAGCACTGTAGTTTTTTAGAAAGTCTATAAATCCTACTTGCATTCTTCATGATGAATGCTGCAGTCTTTTTAGTGTTAACTAATTTCTTTTTCTTCAATTTCTTTCATTTACACATTCTAGGAACTGTAACAGTTCATGTTTGACTCTCTCTGGGTGACAAAATGACCGGTGGATGCTTACTGATTAACTAAATGGCTGATTTAAGCCATAATACTCTATAAAGTGTAGTGTTGGTATTAGTACCATCTTTCCTTCTCTTCACATCTTCCCAGCTCCCACTTGCCTCTGGATGTAATATAGATGTCTTTCATGATTTTTTTTTGTTTTTTTTTTTTGTATCCTTTGTTTGCAAAATCTCTTATAATTGTTTTAGCTTTTGATTTACTTAACAGAACTCTTATTTCAGTGATGTTTATTTTAAGGGCCTGTTTTACTTATGTATGTACACACGCACTCCTACATGTTCCGGCACCCAAAGGAAGCTGAATGTATTCTGAAGTTTATATTTATTCATCTGACAGAAGCTTTTGAGCAGTGCAAATAATGGTTAAGGGCCTTGCTCAAAGGGCCCAACAGTGACATCTTGGCAGTACAATTCACAAACTACTGATAAGAAGTCCAGAGCCCTAACCGCTGAGCCAGCAGACCATTGTGCCCAATCCATGGCAGGACACCATGTACACACACATTCACACACAATCACACATACAGGCAATTTCTCTTAACCAGTCCACCTACTGACATGTTTTTGGGAGGTGGGAGAAAACCAGAGAACCTGGAGGAACCCCACACGGACACGGGGAGAGCATGCACAGAAACTCCACACGAACAGTAACCTGAGCACTGGATCAAACCTGAGACCCTGGAGCTGAGAAGTGGCAATGTGAGAATAAATGGGTAGTTTCTTACCCAAAGATTGATTGTGATAGCCATTGTTTCTTCTTCTTATTTTTTTTTTTAAATGACCTTATTGATCTGTGGTGTCTTGCCTTAAGCCCAGATGCTCTATGCAGAGTTGTGTTATTTATCATCTTTCCTGATAGTCACAACTCTCTTTCCAGCTCCTACTTCCTGTTGCATGTTCTACACTCATGTTCTACACACACACACACACACACCATGGTCCCTGTCTTGTGATGTAAATGTGTAATAAAGAGGAAAGGGTGGGTAGGGCATAGTTGAACAGGTGAAAGGTTGGTGAAATGTTGTATATGTTTTTTCAATAATATATATATACACACACACACACACACACACACACATATATGTATGTGTGTGTGTGTGTATTTATGTGTATATATACACAGATAGACATTTATACACAGCACACAAGCTTTCCCTTGTTGTCAAGAAGCTAGCGCGCGCCCTCTATAGACCGGAAGAGCAAACGCATTTCCCGCTCACATTTCCCATGATCCTCGGGGCGACGCGCTTTTACCGGCCTCTCGCGAGATTACGGCCTCTTTCCAGGCCGTCGTTGACTGAGGTAGGTTAGTTCAGTGGAATGTCTTGAGCAGATAACGTGGTAAAATGTCGAAAATAGGCAGCTTGTTCCGATTTTCTTTGGTGATATCGTGTAAGCACACCGGGATACGTTAGATAAAGGCGTTTGTTGAGTCGGATGGCAGTTTGGAGAAAGTAGTTTTGAGACTTGTGACATGGCTAGCCGAGGTGACTCGCTGTACATGGAGAAGCGCGCTAGGAAGGGCTTGGGCCCGGCTGAGGCTCTGATGTATGGGGAGTGAATTTTAGGTAATTTGAGCAAATTTGTTCCTATTTTGGATTAAAACTGCGTAAAAGGTGTGTTTGGTAGCTGACTACCTTTGGCTCCTTGCTAGTGAGGGATGGATGTTAGCTGGCGCTGCTAATGAGACCACGCCGAGATGAGTTGTCGCTTAAACTGCTCGTTTTCTTCTGCACTCTTCAGCAGCTGTGTAGTGAAACTACTCATTTACTGCTCCAGTGTTAAGTTTATTCATGGCTGCTTCACTGGTTAATGGTTGTGTGTTAGCTAGGAGAGGTGTGTTAGCTAGCTAGAACCACCGCAGAACCTTGTCCTGAGTGTAATGTAGCTGTAGAAGCAGGAGCTGGAGTGTGTGTGTGTGTGTGTGAGAGCTCTGAGTTTCTGACTGACTTGCTGTTCCTCTGTTTCAGTCATAGGCCATGTTCAGTAGCAGCGCGAAAATCGTGAAGCCGAATGGCGAAAAGCCAGATGAGTTCGAGTCTGGCATTTCTCAGGTAAGATGATAAAACACACATCCTTCATTTCTCGCTTCTGTCACTGGTCTTTGTGCTGAATGGTTCTCCTGGTTTCTCTCTGGCAGGCTCTTCTCGAGCTGGAGATGAACTCTGACCTGAAGGCTCAGCTGAGGGAGCTCAACATCACTGCTGCTAAGGTCCGAAATGACTTTTTTTTTTTTTTTTTGAAAATCAGGCCATGAGCAACACTTCACATGCTGTGCTTTGTCTAGTGTCTCCTGCCGGGTGTTGGCAGTTCACCTCATAAATCCTAAAGCTGGCCATGAGATTGCAGGTGCCCTCAAGTTTGCAATCATTACCTGCTCCATAACATTATACATTAATGCCTTTTTGACTGGCCAGGAAATAAAGTATGGCAAGGGTTAAACAAGATCAGGAAAGAATCTGACTTATAATTTGTGCCAAAATATGAACTGCAAGCTGATATACATGTCCTGAGGTAACTAGCTGTTACTGTAAGGCATTTTATAACTAGTTAAATTACTTTCATTTGGATATTTAACTAGTGCCTTTTTAACTCCTGTTTATTCCAAAGCCATGTGGTCTATATTGAGTTAAGGTGCTGGAAAATGCTTTGCTTTAAACAAAAGCTATACAAATTCTAATTGGTATTAATTGATTTGTTCCATATATGTATTGAGATATGTACTAATTTATTGTAATTGTGAATTCCGGATCTTAAAGTTACACATGAATGTGTTCATGTAATATCCAAGAATCTTGGTCATGATCAATTTTAATACCCAAGTTTCTAATCACTGTAATGACACAGCTTGCATTTGGTAGTCAGTTAGGCCATAAACGCTCAAATATAAAAATATATTTCAAACTATTGGTCTCATTATGTGTGCTTTTTTTTTTACTTAGGGAAGATATTAGGATACCAACTCGTCTCTATTTTTATATTTTATAAATCCACTATTCTGAGTCAGACAGATGGGCTCTCACATGAGTGTAGACCCTCTCGAGGTTACTTGCTCAGATTATCTCCATTTTCTTTTCTGCTGTTCCACTGCAGCTGCAAGTGCTATACAAATAAAATTGAATTGAATCTAATGTTGGAGATGCACTTCTCTTAAATTCTCGTCACATAAGTGGTACTTTTATTTACCAACCAACGTGGACATCCTGTGAGTCGGCTCTCATGTGGCTCTGTCCGTGTGGCGTATGGGAGCGTAGCACTCTAGTGCCATGACGTACAGTCCCGTTCCACGACGTTGGATAGCATGCATGTCCCCGGCGTTTAGCTGGTGAGGACGGCGTCCTGTATATTCCTAGGTCTTCCCAGAGCCTTATGGGCCGTTACTGGGGAGGTAAACCATGCAGTGCATAATCTCAGTCTCTGAGGATGTTTCTTTCTGTTGTACAGTAATGTGGTAATGTCATGTTTTTGAGAGCTCTGAAGTTGAGAAACACTGTTGGCTCCTTATTCTTTCAGGAAATCGAGGTTGGTGGTAGCAGAAAAGCCATCATCATCTTCGTGCCCGTGCCCCAGCTGAAGGCCTTCCAGAAGATTCAGGTGCGGCTTGTGCGTGAGCTGGAGAAGAAGTTCAGTGGCAAGCATGTGGTCTTCATTGCACAGGTAAGGAAGAGGTGTACTGCCTTTTGTTATTTTATTGTGTACAAAGCTGAATAGCTGATACTTAGGAAGAAAAGTGTTTTGTGGCTGGTAGTCTATCAGGAGTGGACAAATCATATATTTATTAGCTAGCCCACTAGGCAAGTAAATGCTTCAGTGTGCGTATTCAGTCACATGTTCTGGAAACGTAAGCTAGACGTGGTATCTAAGAAGATTTAGCCCAGAAGTATGCCCAATCTTTTATCTCATTATGCACACTGGTACAGACTCATCCCTTTATCCTCCTAATCAAAATGGTTATTTATTGTCAGTGTCTGATATCTGGTGTGTCAGGATTCAGAAACCAGTAGCTAGCTGCAGTTGGTCATAGTGTTGCACCACCAAGAAAGATATGAACTGACTGGAGTGTATTCTGCTTAAAGTATGTTTCGGCTGTTTAGAGTATCAGCAAAAACTAATAGTGAGCAGGAAATTTTCTCTGGTTATTGGTAGAGGGATAAAACTGGCTAGAGCCTGCCATTTCTTCTGAGTCATTTGTCTGGCCAGCACTGCTTAAACCATCCTCGACACAATTCCTTCATGGTACGCACCCAGGTTGTGTTTTCTCCACTAGGGCTGGCCAGTATGGCGGTATTTTTTCGTTGTTGTGATATTGTTGCAATACACTTTGGAGAGCCCATGTTTCGACTGTATTTTTAAAAAATACAGATTCCGGTTCTAAATTTCCCCTTTGTGGTGTTTTATTTTTGTAATCATTAACTAAAATTCAGTGAATTAATTTTTTTATTTTAAATGCAAGTCCACTGTCTTGCTGGCAGTTTGTTTGCAAACCCATCTCTGTGACCTATGGTACATATATGTTGTAGAAATACCTTAGAAATGCATCATGATGATTGTCGTATTGTCCACCCTTGGCATTTAAGTCCAACAAGCCAAATCCAGGGGAAAACTTTTAACCAGAGTTTGTAATTTGTTTCTTGAGTGGCCAAAATGGTGGCCTAAAACCTTTTATAACTAAAGTTGTGAGATCATAAAACTTACTTCTATGTGCTCTTGTGCTCTGTACAACTTTCATTTCCTTAAAATGTTTAATATATGGTGATTTTGGGGGAGAAACTTGAAAATTCGCTTCATTTAAATTAGTTTGGCTGTGCTTAGTACGATTGTACACAACCAACGTGGACATCCTGTGAGTCGGCTCTCATGTGGCTCTGTCCGTGTGGCGTATGGGAGCGTAGCACTCTAGTGCCATGACGTAAAGTCCCGTTCCACGACGTTGGATAGCATGCATGTCCCCGGCGTTCAGCTGGTGAGGACGGCGTCCTGTATATTCCTAGGTCTTCCCAGAGCCTCATGGGCCGTTACTGGGGAGGTAAACCATGCAGTGCATAATCTCAAAACAGTTGTTAAGCTGAATGCATGGAAGTTGCAAGTTTTTAATGCAAAGTGGTTTATTTGCAGAGGAGAATCCTGCCCAAGCCCACGAGGAAAAGCCGCACAAAGAACAAGCAGAAGCGTCCAAGGAGGTAAGCCTGGGAATTTGTTACTGACTTTAGGTAGTATGATTGGTAGTTTATTTTCTTGTACTGGAAAGGTGAGGTTTAATTTTGCATTGAAGAGACAAAAAAAATTAAAAACCAACGTGGACATCCTGTGAGTCGGCTCTCATGTGGCTCTGTCCGTGTGGCGTATGGGAGCGTAGCACTCTAGTGCCATGACGTAAAGTCCCGTTCCACGACGTTGGATAGCATGCATGTCCCCGGCGTTCAGCTGGTGAGGACGGCGTCCTGTATATTCCTAGGTCTTCCCAGAGCCTCATGGGCCGTTACTGGGGAGGTAAACCATGCAGTGCATAATCTTCAATAATTTCTCTATATTAAACATTGCTTTAAACATGATTTTTAAACAGAGTCAATTATTTTAACATTATTTTAAAAATACAGAAATAACTTACAAGGAACTAAACATTTCTGCAGCTCAGTCATTAAAAGGCTTGAATCTCTGTTTGAGTAGATGTGATTGATATGACCAGCTGGTACTGAGTGTGATTAAGTGATTTAAGTTAGTGATTTTACCGGCACTAGCCTTTAAGGTTCTGGGCAGGCCCGCTGGTCATCCGGACTAGTCACTGGCTTTTGCCCTCAGTGATGGTCATTGTCATCTGTAACATTTCATTACTTAAATTGAATTACTGACTTGACCAGTGATGGCACTTTGGAGGTGAGAGTATAGTTACTGATATGGATAGTATGAGTGATTTTTCACGTGATGAGGAATGTCACAATGTTTTCCCTGGCAGATGTGACCTCAATGCAAAATTGTTCAACCATCTCACTGAGGATTATATGTAATGTTTTTTCACATGCCAGTGCTCCATGAAATCCATACCTTAAGAATAAATTATGACTGCTATACTGGATTAACAGTCAACGCCCACTAGTATGCATGAAATGCAATTTAGAAATTCAGAATGGCCAATATGGTTAATGTACCATAACTATTTTGTTCATTGTGAACATTTACTAAGATAACTAGCCAGCTAGCACTGTCTGCATTTAAAAAAAAAAAAAAAAAAAAAAAAAAGTTTCTGGATGTGACATCGGCCTCTAATTTGCATACTGGGCCATGAGCTTTATGGCAAACTGTATTTCATCACCTAAAACTGAGCTGATAAATATTTCCTGAATTGTTTTTGGGGACATCCTGAGTGCCATTTCAAATGAAAAGGTGTGAAGTTAGCTATGCATTTGACCCCAAACACCTTCATGTGTTTGTCAATATCAATAATCTGGATAGATTTTTTTTAAACAAAGTTTTCAGCATAGGGATACTTTAGGATGTTACTGTGCAGTTTACTAGAATATCAAAGGGTCGTGAGTTTTAATTGTGCTTCTGCTCTGCAGCCGAACTCTTACTGCTGTGCACGATGCCATCCTTGAAGACCTGGTCTACCCCAGTGAGATTGTTGGCAAGAGGATTCGCGTGAAACTGGACAGTAGTCGGCTCATCAAGGTCCACCTCGACAAGGCACAGCAAAACAACGTCGAACACAAAGTAAGTGCTACTTCTGTTCTCAACCCGACCAACGTGGACATCCTGTGAGTCGGCTCTCATGTGGCTCTGTCCGTGTGGCGTATGGGAGCGTAGCACTCTAGTGCCATGACGTACAGTCCCGTTCCACGACGTTGGATAGCATGCATGTCCCCGGCATTCAGCTGGTGAGGACGGCGTCCTGTATATTCCTAGGTCTTCCCAGAGCCTCATGGGCCGTTACTGGGGAGGTAAACCATGCAGTGTACAATATTTCTCTTGCATATACTGTTTTAAGCAATAGGGCTTATACAAACTGTTTGATGGGTTGACTTAGGAGTGAACCTGATCATCATTAGTCCAACACCAACCGTGGGGGCAGTCGTGGCCTAATGGATAGAGAGTCAGGCTTGCAACCCGAAGGTGAACCTGAAGGTTGTGGGTTCGAGTCTCGGGTCCGGCAGGGATTGTAGGTGGGGGGAGTGAATGACCAGCGCTCTCTTCCACCCTCGATACCACGACTGAGGTGAGACCCTTGAGCAAGGCACCGAACCCCCAACTGCTCCCCGGGCGCTGCAGCAAAAAAAAAGGCTGCCCACTGCTCCGGGTGTGTGTTCACTACTGTGTGTGTGCACTTGGATGGGTTAAATGCAGAGCACAAATTCCGAGTATGGGTCACCATACTTGGCCACAAGTCACTTCACTTTAAAATTATTGTTAATTATTTGTTGACTACTCTGTATAAAATGAAAATGACATGGGCTTAGACAGCTGGTTATATTTAAAACCACCAGTTTTACTTGAACTTTTAGTAGTTTGTGAAGTGTTGAGTACATTATAATTAAATCGAGCTTGTGATTTTGTGTGCTAATTCCCCGTAAAAATTTTTTTCTAGGTTGAGACCTTCGCTGGTGTCTACAAGAAGCTCACAGGCAAAGATGTTGTATTTGAATTCCCGGAGTTCCAACTGTAAAGTGCAGATGGCAGAATAAATTTGTATACCATCATTTGCATCATTGTGTTATTTCTTTTACCTTATTGCAACAAATGCCATACTACTGTTAAACTGTAAAAGGGATGCCTAGAGAATGCCTATGAATGAATGAAAATGCTATTGGTTGAAGATTCAGTGTAGCTTTTTAATAAGTGACACTTTGATTTAAAAGAAAAAAAATGTACACAATTTAAATTTTTTCCATGAATGCTGATGGTATGTCAAATGTTTGATTTGCACTGAAGCTACAGGTTAATGTTGCCACTTAATAATGGATGTGTATAGTTTAGAGTGCAGCTTTATACCTAAATTGCAATTCTATCAAAAAGATGTCAGGTTAGGCATTATAAAATAGACTTGCATATGTATGCTGTTTCTGATGCAGCCGAACCTCATGTCTTTGTCTGATGCTTGAGCAGTGTGGTTAACCTGTGAGCTTGGAAGTGATTCTGGCTGTAAGTACATTTGTTGGTACACTATGGCCAAATATGTGGACATCTGGCCATCACATCCATATGTGGGTCTTCCCCAAACTGTTGCTACAATGTTGGAAGCACACAATTGTGAAGGCGTGTCTTTATTGTATCCGCAAAGTGCCGGTGTGGCCGCAGGCTTTCATACCAACCAGATAGGAGCACACATGATCATTGATTGGAGACCAAGAAGAACTGATGAAACAAGTGGCACCTGGTGTGGCTCCTGCTTGGTTGGAATGAAGGACTGCAGCCACACTGGCCCTTTGTGATTAAGATTGAAAGGCCCTGGTCCAAGATGTTTTGTGCTGTAGCATTAGTTTCCCTTGACTGGCACTAAGAGGCCCAAACCTGTTCCAGTGGAAAGTCTTCCCAGAAGAGTGGAGGTTATAACAGTAAAAGGGGAGTTAAATCTTGAATGGGATGTTTAAAATGCACATATGGGTATGATGGTCAGGTGTCTACAAACCTTTGGCCATATAGTGTATAATGCCAAGGTTAATGGTAGATTTGTATGTTAGAAGTTATAGCTGGCAAACCGTCATCACTGGACAGCGAACAGCTGTATGAGTACAGTTTGGAATGAGCATAACCCATGTAAACAGTTTTCTGATAAGAATTGGATCATTGCCACTGATTTATAAAATGACATTTTCATTTCTGTTATATAGGGGCAACACCTAATAGCTGATTGAAGCACCCTAGGTTTCCAGTGTTTTAAGCAAAATATCTACATTTACCACAGACTGCATTTCTAATGTGTTCCCATAAAGCAGCATGGGTGCCTCTTCAGCTGTGAAGTTGCCTATACATCTGGCCCAAGTGTAATAAAATATTGTATAATGAAATGGCTAATGCAAATCTGGACACAAATAATTGCATGGTTATGATTTAAATATAGTGCTTGTGTACTGCAGCAAGTCAAATTTTGAATATACCATAAGGTAAGTGTTGACTATTTGGATGGATGTCTGCTTGCTTGACCACCTGACAAGCTGTGTTCTCACTGCTTACCTGTTGCTGTACATATTTATTGAACACACTATAAATGTTACTGCTCATCACACCACTCATCTCTTGGCTCCCAAGCTGTAGAAAAATGGTTTCAGGCAAGCTGAATACTATCTTTTCTGGATGTAGTGGCAAAGCCTCAGTTACTAAAGATGACTTTAAAACCTATTTCCACTCTTTGGCTGGAGATGTTACGACTGCAGTTATTGATACATATGTCAGTTGCTTGGCAGAGTGCAGCAGTTGGAACATCAGAATTCAGTGGTGGACATGGGATGTTTTACAAATGACACAAATACCTCAGAATGAATTGATCAAAACACTTAACTGTAACCAGCATGCACATCTTTTTTTGTGGAATTAATGGTACTCAGACTGAAAACGCAGGAAAATTTCCACTGCAGATGTTAAATCAGAAGTCCTGTTTCAACCCACTTCAGGTGAGAGTGAACCATTATGTGTTTTCACAGGAGTTTCAGTGAGACCACCAAAGCACCAGTAGTTATTGATCATTAAAGCAACATGACCTCAATGACTGCAAAAAAGAGGCTGTTAGAAAGATGCTTACCATGTAACAAACAAGAGAACATGGAGCCAGTTGTGTCTGATTTTATAAAACAGACCTCATGTATCTCTTGCTGCTGAGTTATCAGCTCTTTAGGGCTTTGTTACTGAGGAAGGTCCTTCACAGCCTGATTTGGCTTGCAGTCCTGAAGAGTCTCAATCAACAAGCTGTACTAGTGGTGTTGGTTTGGCACTGTTCAGTATTCTGGTACTTCACATTTCAAGCGAAGGCTTCTGCTGTCATAAGTGAAGTCCTTTAGAAGTCTGAGACAAGCTCAAGACTGTCTAGGCACTTCTAATAGTTAACATTTGGCATCTTGTGCCTCTAAAATTGTAGAAAATTTTGTAGCTGAAAATTGAACCATTGCTCACTGAGCACAGCAAACTAAACTAAACAAACCTAACTGAACACCAGTGGGCAATGGATGTTTTAGACAGTGTACTAGAATATGTTGGGTATGGTCATGGCCATTCAGGGAGCATAGTGAGCTTTGAGCAACCACAGAGGTCCATGTCCTCTAGGCCATCTTCCCTCCCAAAACAGTAAAAGCTTGTCATCTCTGACTACTGTATTAGAAACCAAAAGGAGTTTGCCTTCTCAAACCAGGTGACTTTACAAACCTTGTGATTCCCTGCCACATCTGCAAGAATAATAATGGAAAAATAAAACAGTAATAAAAAGAATTCTTGTGAATGTTTCTGGCATCTTTGATTCAAATGACAATCAAGATATTGCTTCTCAAGATGCTGAACTCTCTGAAAGCATCAGTACACTTCTCAGAAATCTTACAGATCAGATATGTTGGAGGTTAGAAGTATATTCAAACCCTCAGGTCATAAAACTAACTGCTGGGAGAAGTATGTCTGCAGTCCCTTTGTATGGCACTAAGGGGAAAAAGACATAAGCAAGTCTGACACATATCAGCTTGTGTATGACTGCAAGAAAATCAGCAAAGCACCTGCTGCTGTCTTGCCTCCCATCACTAAAATCAGTTGTTGGTTTCTCAGATGATGAGTCCATTAATGGTACAGACATGTAAGTCTACACAGAGCAGGATGACTTGATGTCTTCACTTATCATATCAGAGATATTTACAGACACTGTAAATACATTCTACACATCCTGGTCAGGTTATCCATCCATTTTCCATACTGCTCATCGTACACAGGGTTGCAGGGGAGCCTGGATCCTATCCCAGGGGACTCGGGGCACAAGGCAGGGGACACCCTGGACCCCATCGCAGTGGTCAGGTTATGGAGACAGTTACTGTATTTTCAGAAAAGAATAAGCAATAAGCCCTCAGCAAAGTTAGCAAAAGGAACATGAAAACACATCTGAACACCAGGTTGTCCTCCAAACCCAGCACACACTCGACAGTTGATGATGGAGTACACTCAGTAGTACCTTCCATCTCCTCACCTGAGCACAATTCTTCTAAGGATCCAGCAAAGCTCCCTCACAGAGGCCTCTGACTTGTGGGTATCCACTGCCAAGATACAGACTGTGACTGTGTCTGTTCTTGATTTACTTTACAGTACTGTTGGCATTCGAGAAGATGATTGTCTGCATGTTCCATCTGAACTAAATGAGATCACAGATGCAGTCTGTCAGGCCACGCTGCAGTGAATCCATCCAACAGCCATGGAATTTGTAGCATCTATAGTGAGAATCTTACAGTTCACTACTTATCCAGATTTCCTCAGCTCTTCATCAGTGTTGGCTGACTCAGGCACTATGATTGAAATCCTGCATTTAGATGTCTTTGATACTGAAGATATTGGCTTGTTTACCAAGAGGAAAATTCTCTTTATAAGCTCAATTCACAAATTTACAAATGTCTCCCCAATATATGAAGATACATTTCATCTGTAAATCACTTTCCAAGTGCTCAAACCACCAGCAAAACTAAAGGCTGTCTTGGACATGAAGATGTACATTTGTGTAAATAAAGCATTGCAGTAGCACATTACAATACTGTTTCACAGTTAATAGGTAACTCTACAGGTACTAAGCAGGAATGACTCAATAGTGCTTCATTAATACTTTACTCACTACTAACCAGTGATGAATGGGAGGCTAAACATGATCTTTTTTGCTTAAAAAGTGACAGAATTTTCATGCTCCATGGTTTGTGTGGTAATGAGCACAATTATGTGATACACTAATGTTTGACCAGGTTGAGCACGTATAAAATTATAAGCTTATTATTACTTTTTATTTCATTAGTTAAGTGAGTTTGAATGTGAATATGACAGCTCTAATATATGCCCCTGTAACAGCTCAAAATTATATGAATTATTTATGAGTATTGCTTTGCATATCACTTTACGCTATGAGCAGCGTTTGGCTATGATGTTATGATGCTATGATGAAGAGAACTTTGCACATTTGGCTATGATGAAGAGAATGACTGAGTTGTTTCTGCAACAGTATTGTAAAGGAACAGTATTGTAAAGTGAAACGTGGAAACTCATTACTAATGACTGAACAAATCGAGACCCACTCTTTTCCCACTTTTTTCTTCCTATGACAAATGTGAGCTAATTTACTAGCAAATTAGCTGACATATGACATATTCATAGATTTGCACATTTTTAATAAGAGTAAAAGTGTAGAAATATAATTAGTTTACTACCTTTCTGGGCATGAATATTAAACAATGTATCATTCTACTTGGTTCATTTTAATGGTTTAAAATGACATCTTTGAGAGTACTTTAAGGAGTCTCAGGCAGCTGTAAAATTACTTGCAGTTCACTTGCAACAATAAATTTATATCAATTTGAATTATGTTTATATATTAGTCCCATTCTGGTTCTTGAAAATGTGTTTCTCGACTCCATTTAAATGGATTATTCCATTAAGGGGTGTATTCAGGAGCAGGATGCATCATGTATTCAATACAAGTGAACAGAAAATGTACAATATTTAGCAAATTTTTTATTTAATACATCATTCTGTTATTGTTTTACAGCTAATGACTATATTCCAGGAAATTATGCTTTATTGACCATGTCACCCACTGAAACTCCACTATAGTAACACATTATTTCACATAAGAAGGTATTGTGCCTTGCTGAGCCAAAATGCTACTTTAAATTAATTACATAACTAATATATAAACTTTAGGAAAACTGCTCTCCTGTCCATACCACACTAGGGGCACCCGATGTTTCTTGTTGAATTTAAAAAAAAAAAAAAACAGTGAGACTGCTCTGAATGTGTACTTTGCTCTGTTCGACCTTTTTAGTAAACACAGTTTTTCCACCTGAAAAACTCAGTAGGACGAGAAAGAAGCATTTTTTTCTGGCAATCCTCAAGGGCTTATAACAATTTTTGAAGCATTTCACATTGAGGATGGCAAACCGATCAGCTGTGAAATTGAACTCCGGTCAACCAGATTTTGTGCAGTTTAACAATCTTGCGTGTGAAACAGCAGGAGGAAAGGTAAAAACTGACCACAAATACAGCATGCTGAGCTTCTCTCAATAACTGTGAATAATGTCATTCTGAATTTCATGAGGTTGCCTATGCTTAATTTGCTACTCCATTTGTTACTCTAGGTGATTTTTGCGACAGATGAGTGGTTTGCTCCTGCTCGAAATCTCTTGAAGGTACAGCATCAAAGGACCAGTCAGTTTTTACTCTTGCATAATTCAGTAACTAAAACTCCTATGTGCATAGAAGCATGTTCAAATCTTAATTTTATTCCCTCTTAATTATTTCTTATGAATAAATATTGGGAATCTGTGCTCTGAAGAAGGAGCCTGCAGAGTTCCTTGCCTCAGCTTTCACTGAGTTTGGGAAATGGATGGACGGTTGGGAAACAAGAAGGAAAAGAATACCAGGTATCATTCCATTTCTATCAGAAAATCTCAGTTGGCCAACTTTCATCTCTCAGACATCAACTTCTTATTTGTGACCTTGGCATTGATCTACTTTATGGCTTTGATGAGTGTGAGTAGTGTGGGCCACCTTCACTAAGAACCCTCATCTATCTGCTCCACTTGATCAATAAAATGACGGGATGGAAAAGAGCTCTTTGAAGTATTGCAACTGGACAAGGCTATCTGACCTGGCTATGAGGGACTGTCTTATAATTCTCAAAACTCCTGTCTGCTTAAAAGTCACGTATTGATCTCATGAAAGATGCACAGTACAGTTTCTGTTATCTTGTGCTAAAGGTCATGACTGGTGCATTGTGCAGTTGGGAGTTCCTGGTGTCATTCATGGCTTTGATGTGGACACGTCGTTCTTCACAGGAAACTATGCGCCTTCCATTTCTATTCAGGCTGCCTGTCTCGGTATGTAAGGGCAACCAGAAGGGGTGTATAGAATAGTTAAGAAACAGTATTAAATTTATTAAAGCATGAAAGTTATTAAAGTACAAATTAATACATGTGTCTTAACACAGTTTACAATTTAAAGTATTGTTCAGCTAATATCAACAACATACATGACATTTATTATCATTCAATTTTAAGTGCCTAAAGGATATGACTGTCTGACTAAATGACTGAACCCATTCTTCGAATGCACACACGCAGGCATCACTCAGAGGGGAAAAAGCAATATTCATACACTAGATCACATGTATCAAACTCAATTTTTGCCCAGGCCTCGTTGGCATTGGCACCCCTCAAGGAACCAAATCATTTTTATGTATTATAAATGTGTTTATTCTCTAATCTGATCATGAACAGGTCATGAGCAAGGGTGGAAAAAGTACTGATAAATTATACTTAAGTGAAAGTACTGTATATATAATGTTTAAAATTTTTACTCAATTAATACTGGAAGTATCCAGCCAAAAATGTACACAAGTACTAAAAAGTAAATGTTTGTAAATAATAAAATTAACTTATTGTCATGTTTTCATGTGAAAACTAACTTTTACGACTTATCCAAAAGAGCTACATGTTTTTTTCTTTGCCTGAAAACATCATTCAGTCTCTGTAGGTTTGCTTGTCATATGTATGATTTGCGATCTAGCCAGTTATGCTAGCTACTGGAATTGATGCTAGTCTAACCTGGCATTAGCAAAGGAAAGTAGTTAAATAAAGTAGTTAAATATAGCTAGTTAACAATAGAAAATTAGTGAACCATATCTCAACATGCTTTTCCAAACTCGTGCCTTCTAGGGAGGCAAAGAAGACAGCTCATTTTATATTTACATTTGACTGAGGTAGGGCCAGGCGCTCTCATCCTCAAGTTCAACACTACAGTCTGGTGACTTATTCATCATCAGACACACCCGGATCGCTATAGCACTAATTTGTTGCATGAAAATGTAACAGCAGATGATGAATTGGTGATTCTTAGTAGTTTTATTCTACACTGATGAATTTGATTTGCTGCTTTAAACTGAAATGTAAATAAAATGCATCGGAGGCCATTCGATTGATGTATAGCGTACAGTCACTGACTGATTTGTAACATGTATGTTGAAGGTATAAATAAAAATGTAAGGAGTTTTTTTTAATAATACTCATGTAAAGTATAATACACCAAAATAGTACTTAATCATATTGACAAAATACTTTGATTACTCAAGTGTCTTCCACTCCCGGTTATCAGTCAGTTCAGTCTGTTCTTTTTTATTTCATGATCATTAAAAAGGTTGTATTCTTTCATAACAAAGCTTCTTTACTGTATGTAAAAAAGAACTCATACCCTTATCTTTGCTAAGAACTTAAATGCCCTCACTCTCTCACCACTCATGCTTTCTCTCTCCATCAACCTCTTTTTTGTAGTCAGTCATTATATCCTTGGCCAGTTAACACTGGATGCATTTCTGAGGCATATGTAGACATGCGTCACATGCAGTAGATTCGCCTTAAGCCACCATGCCCTGATGAGTTTGTTTTATGCTATGTCTCTAAGTCCATAAAATAAGTGTTTGTACAATAACGATATTTATGGGCAAATGGAATAAACACAAATATATAATCTTATAATGTTATAATTTTAAAGTAAAATCATATTTTCCTCATGTTTCATGGCCACTGTTGTAAGTTCACGCGTTTCTTTACAATAATTAAGCGTGCTGTCACGCCTGGGGCATAGATAGATCATGTGGGATGTGGATTGAATGGATGGTCACTATAAAGATACGTGACTTGTACGGGGGATTTATTTATTACAGCTCTACTGTGGAAATGTTAGCTAGTACTGCACTATGGGCCAGTTCATTATTTTTTTGAAAGTTCGCACAGACAGAATGAAATGAAACAACAGGCAACGTTTGGCCCATGGTCCTTGAGTTTGAGACTTGTGCACTAGATGGTGGTATACATCTAAAATTGAAGAAGATTTGGGGGAAAAGGGTAGCTGTGCATTTTTTCCACCTCCATTCTGTATTTCATTGGCCAAATTCTTTCGAAACAGCTGTAGCAGTATAATGTCACAATAATGTGACATTGTAATCGATTTCGAATTGAAGTCCAATAGGTAAACCTAGGACTAATTGAGAGAAAGATGTTGCAGACAGTAAGCTATTAAGATGCAGTAAGCAAGAAATTAATACTGAAATAAGTTGCAGATTTCATTTTAAAAAGTAAAATAAAAAGGTGCAGGTTATTTCAGTATATCCTTGTAAGTAAAATGGTCAGTTTAACAATCTCTGCAGTCTGCCAAGAACAAGGCGGATCCAGGGTAATAGTGCATATGAGCTCTTTATTTGTGACTGTGTCCTGTAGTATTCTATTATTTCAGTTTTCAGAAGAGAAGACTAAACAAGCTCTTTTATGCCTCATGTTTGTGATTCAGATGGACTGTCTGTGCCGTCTTTAGTTCTTGAGGGAGACCGTACAGGTATGGCTGCTTCAGAGAGCCAGTTTGAAGCTGTGGCACAGGTAATTCGTTGTCTCCTAATATCTAATCTGTCTCAGTGCTTATGAAATGGAGTCAAATCAAAACTATGTGATTGACAGCTTCACTCAGAGAGCTGGGACGAGATTGTACCAGTGACAATGCTGAAGCCTGGATACTCTGATTCCTGTCACAACTTCTTCAGTGTTACCTTCCCCCATCGAGTCACCCACATCCGCTTGAACATGTATCCTGGTAACATACACACATAATGTCAAATCACATAATATTTAAGAAAAATAGCACACTAATTACATTATGTACTAAGCACACAATGTACCCTGATTATAGCTTATTATACTAAGATTTTAAAATGCTCTTAAAAGGCAACATTTTAGGTTTTTTGTTAATAACTGCATGCAATTTACCAACTGTTGACAGATGGAGGTATTGCGAGATTGCGAGTGTATGGGGTTGGACAAAGAGACTGGTCCAGTGCACTCAGTCAGGAGGAAATAGATCTTGTCGCACTGGTCAATGGCGGAGTGTGTGTGGGCTACAGCGATGCGCATTTCGGTCACCCACGCAACATGATCAGTATGGGATTCATTAGGCTATCAGTGTTTAAACAGAACACCTTGACATGCATTGCTTGTTCTTCTTCTTCATCTGATGTTGAGTCAAGATGAAGCTTTAAAAAACAGGAGGCAATTGTGTGCACTAGTTTCAAATAAAGAGTGATGCGAATAAATTTCTGCATGATTACATCAAGAGCCTGTTAATGGATAATATAGTGTAGAAAAGTACAAATGCTGTGAAGCAAACTTACACGTTTTTGCACTTTTGCAGGCTTGGGAAGAGCTGACAACATGGCCGATGGGTGGGAGACAGCGCGACGCCTGGATCGTCCCAAAGTGTTGAAAGTATAATAATACTCTTTCAATAATAATAGAATTATTATTGCCTCTAGGTGTGAATGAGAGTGTGAATGTGTGTGTGAATGGCGCCATTGATGAACTGGCATCTCAGCTAGGGTGTATACTATGTTCCTGGGATAGATTCTGTATCCACTGTGACCCTGACCAAGAAAAAGCGTTCACTGATAATAAATGAGAACAAAACAGTGTGCCAAGTACAGTCCCCTCCAAAAGTATTGGAACAGCAAGCCCAATTCTTTTTGTTTTGCTGTACACGGAAGACATTTGGGTTTGAATTTCAGCTTTCATTTCCTAATATTTACATCTAGTGTGTTAAACAACTTGGAACATGGCACCTTTTGTGGGAGACCACCCAATTTTTTAGATGGGCAAAAGTATTGGAACAGATAGTCTTAGAGTAAGTAACACTTAATATTTGGTTGCAAAGCCCTTGCATGCAGTGACTGCATCAAGCTGGCGACCCACTGACATCACCAAACTGTTGCATTCTTCTTTTGTGATGCTTATCCAGGCATGCAACAGCGTCTTTCAGTTGCTGTTTGTTTTGGGGGTTTCACCCTTCAGTCTCCTGTTCAGGAGGTGAAATGCATGCTCAACTGGGTTAAGGTCTGATGATTGACTTGGCCAGTGTAAAACCTTCCACCTTTTTCCCTGATGAAGTCATTTGTTGTGTTTGCAGTGAGTTTTGGGTCATTGTCTTACTGCATGATGAAGTTCCTCTCAATTAGAGTGGATGCATTTCTCTGTAAATTGCCAGACAGAATGTTTCTGTAGACTTAATTCATTCTGCTGCCATCATGAGTTACATAATCAATAAAGATTAGTGAGCCCATTCCAGAAGCAGCCTTTCAGAGGGGACTGTATAATTTCACTGATCTTACGCTACATACTCACTCAGATAGACAAGAAGGGGATCTTGCAGGTCCCTGGATTTGAGTGGGCCGTCTTCAGACTTGGGCATCCTGGTGTGATAAGCAAAATTGAGATAGACACCAATCATTTTAAAGGTACATCAAGTGGGCAGATGGATTTTACTATTACATCAGCAGTACATAAATCATAGTAACACATATTGCATTTTCATATTCTCTTACATTTTTTAGGTAATTTTCCTGACTGGTGTAAAATTGAGGCCTGTAGTTTAACCCCAGAGGAGGAGCAAACCTATACAAGGCACAAGTGGAGCAGTGACAAAGGTCCCGCTTGGAAAATGCTTCTTCTTCCTCAGAAAGTATGCCATCTGTCTCGACAGTGTGCACATTTCATATTGCTTTATAAACAAATTTTCTTTATTGTATCATTAAATTGCGTTATACCTTTTACATGCAGTGGGGTCACTTCAATATATGAATTGGTGTTAAATATCCATCCATGTTCTCCTTGTGAGTATGATTTCTTATTTTTCTTTGTTCAGCTGAAGCCTCACTACAGGCACTTGTACTCTGGAGAGTGTGTGCTGCAGTGTGGGTGTGTAAGTCATGTGAGGCTCGTAATTGCTCCTGATGGAGGGGTCAGCCGGCTCAGACTCTGGGGTCACATCATCTCCAACACCTCAACTAATCCTCATCAAATCTCAAAACTCTGACCCATAAAACTACAGCAGAGTGGTCTGATTGCACAGAACCACTTAGGTGACATGGTGGTTATTTTTTAATAAGAGGTTTTTATGATGAACCTATTAAAAACCACAAGTTAGGTTTCTCAAGATCTGTTCTGTGGCTTATAGCAATTCTTGTATAATAAAATGAGTGAGACAGAGAAATAAATTGAATTAGACCACTGTGACCATAGGGACCTAAGCATGGAGATGACATAATATTACACTCGTTCCTGCCTAATAGTTAACTGGAGGTAATTGAGTATTCGTTTCCTGCAGCATATTAAGACATGGGCTCAAGTTACACAATTTGTGGACATGGCACAATAATGTGTGGCCATTAAATACTTAGTTTGTGGCTTTGAAATATGAACTTTTTAGCAGCTTATTAAAAAATGGCACCTCCGTGGAATATTAGGAACATTTTTCTGCCAGTGTTACATCAAGGCAGCTGGATTTGTGTTATGAAATCCGTCAAAGTTCAGAAGCTTCAAATTTTTTGAGTCTTCAAGATTATAACTCCAGGTCCAGTTGTCTTGACTTACTACTAATAGACATTCAGAAATGCCCTAGATAATTACACATTTTAAGCTGCATTATAAGCACTTTTGACTGATAAGTAAGAAAATAATTAGCTTAATTGTATTTACAGATTGACTGTACAATAATTACAATATGAAATTAAAGGAAATAAATACTGCCTAAAAACCAAACCATGCTTTATGTTGTGAAGACTGGTTTATTAGCACTGTTCACTTTCAGAAAAAAATCAGAATCTCATCACTTATTAATGAATATAATTAATATAAAGCCCATTTATACATTTTCTTGATAAAGTTTCTAATGCAGATGTCCATTTAAGACTTAGCCTGTTTAAAGCTTATCCCTTACTCCTTATTCCAACACTGCAGTGTGAATAGAATTTAAAGTATGCTTCTCTATTCCAGCCCCTTGATATACTGACAGTTTACTTGGAGAGTTTTTCCTAGAGTTTCTTTGTTATCATTTCTGTCCTGTCTTTGTGCAGATTAAGCCAGTGGTCCATAACAGGATAACAGCATCAGCACGATGGAGAAGGATTTTACCCAAGTCATGCACTATCAAGTCAATACAGATTTCCTGCTTTTGCTGGAGTTTACAATTCAGATTTGATTCTTTCCATATGGGCTGGCTGTTAGAGAGAGAGAGAAAGAGAGAGAGGCGAGATAGCTGTCTTATTTAACTCTGGGAAATGCACATTGAAATTTGAACAAGTTAGGATCATGTAACACTATTTCTGCAACTTAAAAAAGTTTTTAGACTCTTGCTTATATGAGATTGTGGTAAAACTTTCTATGAAGGCTTTATGTATAATGACTTAAGAATACATTCATAACCATGTTACAATGCATTCATAAGGCATTATATATTCTCATAATGCACTATGCAAAGTGGGGTCGTGATATGTTGTGAATACTACTTATAATATTATATACTATATTATACTATATTAAAACTACTTATATATATATATATATATATATATATATATATATATATATATATAAGTATATATATGTATATATATATATATATATATATATATATATATATATATATATATATATATATATACTATATTCATAATGCATAATACAGTTAA